>NW_028256964.1:600000-901813 GCF_035046125.1 Drosophila serrata | reverse complement strand
AATTAAAATCAATTTATTTTTGGCTTAATTATGATGTTTGAAAAATAACGAATTTTTACAAAAATAGTCTGTTTTTATTCCTTTTTGCAGGGTATTAGTATTAATCAGAAGCTTATGAAAAATGAAGGAAGCATTTCCGACCGTATAATTCATATATATTCTTGATCAGAATGAACAGCTCAATCGATCTAGCCATGTCTAGTATAAAAATACATTTTTTCATTTTTTCCGAAATTTGAAAAAAAGATAAGGGGTTACATCATTAAAATTTGCGAAATTCGACAAAAAATTGAATTTTATAAATTTAATAACGCAGTATGCAGATTTGTTAGCGCTTTAAAAACTAGCTTAGATCAGCTTTCCGAATTGAAATTAATGCATTTTTGGCTTAATTACGATGTTTGAAAAACGATGATTATTTACAAAAATTGTCTGTTTTTATACCTTTTTACAGGTTATTATAATTTTATTCAGAATCTTTTAAGAGCATCAACAAACGCAGTATGCACATTTGTTAGAGCTTTAAAAACTAACACAGAACAGCTTTCCGAATTAAAATCAATTCATTTTTGGCTTAATTATAATGTTTGAAAAATACCGAATTTTTACAAAAATGGTCTGTTTTTGTACCTTTTTGCGGGGTATTAATATTAATCAGAAGCTTATAAAAAATGAAGGAAGCATTTCCGACCCTATAATTCATATATATTCTTGATCAGAATGAACAGCTGAATCGATCTAGCCATGTCTAGTAGAAAAATACATTTTTTCATTTTTTCCGAAATTTGAAAAAAAGATAAGGGGTCATTAAAATTTGCGAAATTCGACAAAAAATTGCATTTTATAAATTTAATAACGCAGTATGCAGATTTGTTAGCGCTTTAAAAACTAGCTTAGATCAGCTTTCCGTATTGAAATTAATGCATTTTTGGCTTAATTACGATGTTTGAAAAACGATGATTATTTACAAAAATTGCCTGTTTTTATACCTTTTTACAGGTTATTATAATTTTATTCAGAATCTTTTAAGAGCATCAACAATCGCAGTATGCACATTTGTTAGAGCTTTAAAAACTAACACAGAACAGCTTTCCGAATTAAAATCAATTCATTTTTGGCTTAATTATGATGTTTGAAAAATACCGAATTTTTACAAAAATGGTCTGTTTTTATACCTTTTTGCGGGGTATTAATATTAATCAGAAGCTTATAAAAAATGAAGGAAGCATTTCCGACCCTATAATTCATATATATTCTTGATCAGAACGAACAGCTCAATCGATCTAGCCATGTCTAGTAGAAAAATACATTTTTTCATTTTTTTCGAAATTTGAAAAAAAGATAAGGGGTTACATCATTAAAATTTGCGAAATTCGACAAAAAATTGAATTTTATAAATTTAAAAACGCAGTATGCAGATTTGTTAGCGCCTTAAAAACTAGCTTAGATCAGCTTTCCGAATTGAAATTAATGCATTTTTGGCTTAATTACGATGTTTGAAAAACGCTGATTATTTACAAAAATTGCCTGTTTTTATACCTTTTTACAGGTTATTATAATTTTATTCAGAATCTTTTAAGAGCATCAACAAACGCAGTATGCACATTTGTTAGAGCTTTAAAAACTAACACAGAACAGCTTTCCGAATTAAAATCAATTCATTTTTGGCTTAATTATGATGTTTGAAAAATACCGAATTTTTACAAAAATGGTCTGTTTTTATACCTTTTTGCGGGGTATTAATATTAATCAGAAGCTTATAAAAAATGAAGGAAGCATTTCCGACCCTATAATTCATATATATTCTTGATCAGAACGAACAGCTCAATCGATCTAGCCGTGTCTAGTAGAAAAATACATTTTTTCATTTTTTCCGAAATTTGAAAAAAAGATAAGGGGTTACATCATTAAAATTTGCGAAATTCGACAAAAAATTGAATTTTATAAATTTAAAAACGCAGTATGCAGATTTGTTAGCGCCTTAAAAACTAGCTTAGATCAGCTTTCCGAATTGAAATTAATGCATTTTTGGCTTAATTACGATGTTTGAAAAACGCTGATTATTTACAAAAATTGCCTGTTTTTATACCTTTTTACAGGTTATTATAATTTTATTCAGAATCTTTTAAGAGCATCAACAAACGCAGTATGCACATTTGTTAGAGCTTTAAAAACTAACACAGAACAGCTTTCCGAATTAAAATCAATTCATTTTTGGCTTAATTATGATGTTTTAAAAATACCGAATTTTTACAAAAATGGTCTGTTTTTATACCTTTTTGCGGGGTATTAATATTAATCAGAAGCTTATAAAAAATGAAGGAAGCATTTCCGACCCTATAATTCATATATATTCTTGATCAGAACGAACAGCTCAATCGATCTAGCCATGTCTAGTAGAAAAATACATTTTTTCATTTTTTCCGAAATTTGAAAAAAAGATAAGGGGTTACATCATTAAAATTTGCGAAATTCGACAAAAAATTGAATTTTATAAATTTAATAACGCAGTATGCAGATTTGTTAGCGCTTTAAAAACTAGCTTAGATCAGCTTTCCGTATTGAAATTAATGCATTTTTGGCTTAATTACGATGTTTGAAAACGATGATTATTTACAAAAATTGTCTGTTTTTATACCTTTTTACAGGTTATTATAATTTTATTCAGAATCTTTTAAGAGCATCAACAAACGCAGTATGCACATTTGTTAGAGCTTTAAAAACTAACACAGAACAGCTTTCCGAATTAAAATCAATTCATTTTTGGCTTAATTATAATGTTTGAAAAATACCGAATTTTTACAAAAATGGTCTGTTTTTATACCTTTTTGCGGGGTATTAATATTAATCAGAAGCTTATAAAAAATGAAGGAAGCATTTCCGACCCTATAATTCATATATATTCTTGATCAGAACGAACAGCTCAATCGATCTAGCCGTGTCTAGTAGAAAAATACATTTTTTCATTTTTTCCGAAATTTGAAAAAAAGATAAGGGGTTACATCATTAAAATTTGCGAAATTCGACAAAAAATTGAATTTTATAAATTTAATAACGCAGTATGCAGATTTGTTAGCGCCTTAAAAACTAGCTTAGATCAGCTTTCCGAATTGAAATTAATGCATTTTTGGCTTAATTACGATGTTTGAAAAACGCTGATTATTTACAAAAATTGCCTGTTTTTATACCTTTTTACAGGTTATTATAATTTTATTCAGAATCTTTTAAGAGCATCAACAAACGCAGTATGCACATTTGTTAGCGCTTTAAAAACTAACACAGAACAGCTTTCCGAATTAAAATCAATTTATTTTTGGCTTAATTATGATGTTTGAAAAATACCGAATTTTTACAAAAATGGTCTGTTTTTATACCTTTTTGCAGGGTATTAGTCTTAATCAGAAGCTTATAAAAAATAAAGGAAGCATTTCCGACCCTATAATTCATATATATTCTTGATCAGAACGAACAGCTCAATCGATCTAGCCATGTCTAGTGGAAAAATACATTTTTTAATTTTTTCCGAAATTTGAAAAAAAGATAAGGGGTTACATCATTAAAATTTGCGAAATTCGACAAAAAATTGAATTTTATAAATTTAAAAACGCAGTATGCAGATTTGTTAGCGCCTTGAAAACTAGCTTAGATCAGCTTTCCGAATTGAAATTAATGCATTTTTGGCTTAATTACGAAGTTTGAAAAACACTGATTATTTTAAAAAATTGCCTGTTTTTATACCTTTTTGCAGGGTATTAGTATTAATCAGAAGCTTATAAAAAATGAAGGAAGCACCCTATAATTCATATATATTCTTGATCAGAATGAACAACTGAAAAGATCTGCATACTGCGCTTGTTAATGCTGTTAAAAGATTCTAAATAAAATTATAATAACCTGCAAAAAGGTATAAAAACAGGCAGAATCTTTTAGGATCATCAACTAACGCAGTACGCATATTTGTTAACACAGAACAGCTTTCCGAATTAAAATCAATTCATTTTTGGCTTAAATATGATGTTTGAAAAACACAGCTTTCCGAATTAAAATCAATTCATTTTTGGCTTAAATATGATGTTTGAAAAACACCGAATTTTTACAAAAATTGTCTGTTTTTTTACCTTTTTGCAGGGTATTAGTATTAATCAGAAGCTTATAAAAAATGAAGGAAGCATTTCCGACCCTATAATTCATATAATGAACATCTGAAAAGATCTGCATACTGCGCTTGTTAATGCTGTTAAAAGATTCTAAATAAAATTATAATAACCTGCAAAAAGGTATAAAAACAGGCAAACCCTTGATTTTTGCTCTTATAATTCTTCAGTATTTTAATATAAATTTAATTAAATTATGTGCAAGGTGCCAAGTCCGCAACATCTGTTCAGCAAAAATTGTGTTCCTTTACTCCTCACATAGACAACAGCTGAATAAAACATGGTTTCTTTCACCGACGAGCTGAGTCTTGACAAAATGAAATTTTTAAATGTGATGGCAAGCGGAATTTATGTAGTAATCTCACGGCACGGAGACATATTCCCGTGCCCAGGACTTGTGTGCATGATTTATCTTAAGTCGCATAACAAAGGCGGTGAGAGCACTTCCTGTGTGCGTGATCCTGCAACCTCATCGTCCTCATCCTCCTTCGCCTCCATGAATCACCCAGCGAGGAGCAAGGAGCAAGGAGTGGCAACATGTGCTTAATAGTTTAACGCTTCGTGTGCCACTTAGCTGGGCATGAATGCCTATTCTGGCAAGGAGTCACACAGCCAGCCAGGACTTATGTATATACATCTCACCCTTCCCCAACTCATGGTGATAATGTTGCCCTGCTGCAAGAGGAGCTGTTGGTGCAGTCTGTCAGCAGGAACGCATCCTTTGGCGCACTCATTTTTCGTTTCAGGCATTAGCAGATCCATCTCAGTTACAAATCCGCGACGGTGATGCCCGCTTTACCCATTTTGTTCCATTTGGCGAACCAAGCCAATCTCTCCTTTCGTTCCGCTTGGTGAAGGTAGGGACACGAACTCCGGTTCCAATGTGGAGTAGATGAAGAAGAGTCCTGGTTTCCGTGCCCATCTGGCATCGCGTGTCGCATGATGTATGACATTTTTGCGCCTCATAAACACCTGTCCTCTGCCCAGGATAATAACAAACACTCACACTGAAGAAAGGGAATCTAATCTAACATATTATAAAGAATAATGAAGAAAATAAATTGTGATACAATATTGTAAAATAAGTGTTATATTTGAATATTTATATAAGATAGCGAGATCATATATTTCTTTCCAAGTTTAGACTGAACGTTCTATTGTATTTCCAAATTTATTTCCCAAACTAGAACTGATTATAAGCCTAACTAAAAGGCTACTTAAAATTATTATTTAACTTTTTTTTATTCATAAATACTTACCTTTCAAAGACTTGTAATATGTTACATATACTTTTTTCAGCTTTTTCTGCTAGTGCACCTGTTTCCACCTGCCTGCTCGTCACCTTATTGCTCTTTTTTGTTTTTGTGCATCGTCCAGACAGCCGCCCCTCCTCACCCTTTTGGCAGGTGGGTTGGGTTTTCCTCTATTTTGGCCCAGGGTGGTGCCATGTTGTTTGTTTTTGTTTGCCTTGACGAAATTGGCACGACTGGCAGGCGGCAGGTGGGACAGGTGGGACAGGATGCCGCCGTGTTGACTGTTTGACTATTTGCTCGTTTACGTTAACGGTGAGCTGACTTATTTTCCTCGGCGGTGCAATTCAAATATGCCGGGAGTTCCTTTACCCCCAACCGGTTGATTGCACGATCAAAGTCAATTGACCTTTGGCATTTGCCGGGTTTTTGTTTTGGAAATTCCAACCCCTTTTGTTTGCCAGTTAGATGAAATTATTAAAGTAGTTGGAAAAACTTCCAATATACTTTAAACAGAGCCACTGTGGCACTGTTTGGATAAAAAACTATCAGTATTAAAGCATTTTTTTCGGTTATCCGATTGCCAGATCCATTTATATTTCCAGATATAGTATATATATAAAAAATTGTTGATATTTGATTCATGCTGACCCGCAGATGTTTCTGCCAATGCAAAACAAAAAATTAACATTTCCATATGTGATTTATCTTCTCCATTTTGAGAAGCTCTTGATTAATCGGACATAATACTTTATTTTGTGTATGCACTGCAAATATTAAGAATAATTTTATGTTGAATAGTGTAAACACTCAAAGTTTCCTGTCCACTAATTGAATAAGTTAGTTTTCCGGAACGGAATCTGTGCGGTTATAGCTGGCTTCCGTTCGCCTGATGGAGGAATATCGAACGTTATTTCAAGCCAACTAAACTTTTTGACTTCCATTCCCATTCATTTGCCAACATGCTCATCATCATCATTTTGAGCCAGGGTCTCTGAGCTGAAATACCATTAAAATCACATTTCGATTTAATTTGCATAAATTGAAGCCGAGTCAGTCGCTGGAAAATGAAGCCGAACGGTAGCTTTCCCTCTCTGGTCTAAACATGAACTAAAATGCCATTGAAAAGCGATTCAAAATCAATTAGAGAGTGATTTTGCAAAATATATAGTTTATACTATATATTTCTATTAAGCGAAAATGCTCAGATGTGGCGGAGTAAATCAACCAAATCGAGACTAGTAATGGCAAATCAAATATATTATATTTCTTCAAAGCTTATATGAGTATTTATCGAATATAATACATCCTACAATATTTTGGTTATATTTAATATTTTAATAATCAAAATACATGAACATCCCTAGGTTAAACCACACCCCCTTTATCGGTTGATTTAAACGGGTCCAAGGACATGAGGAGGATTATGACACTTTTTGCGCCTCGCTGCTCGCATATATTCGGCTTTTGCTTTTATTGAGCGAAATGAAAAATTCAATTAAAATGCACACATGCTCCGAAACCCAAACCCTAAAACTGGCCAGGGATCCTGTGCCAGCAAAAAAATTGAGAGCGGAACGAACGAGCCGGAGTCCTGGCAGCAAACTGAAAAAAGGAACGAAAGGAAACGAAAAATGTGAAAAATCAGCATAACAAAGTGGGGAAAACTATGAAAATGCATTTGCCCGGCATGGCCGCTTTCACTTTTCTCTTCCCTGTTATTTTTCCTTGTTTTCCCCATTTTCTTTTCTTTTTTTCAGGGAAGTCTTCCGTCATGCTCCACAAGCCTGGCTGCCGTCCAGCCAGACATACTCATGTGTCCATGTCCTGAGACCTCCTCCAGGGGACGGGCAATGCCAACACAATATTACTATGGCAACTTTGTGCCCCAAAAAGGGTAACGGATGCGAGATCCTGTATGCAAATAGGCAAAGGCTGTAAACACATTTCATTTGCACAAAGAATTAGACATAGAAAGGAGTTCTGGAATGGAATGGTTCACCGAAATCAGCGTTTATTGTTGTCGACCTTTTTGTTAAGGAGCCGCCAACAAATTTTTAAGGTTGTATAGGATAGCAACAATAGAGTATAAAATAAGCATTACCATTAAGCTTTTGTGGATTATCAGAAAGGTATTTGGCTTTAAATTCCTTTAGTAATTTAAACATGTATAAAAGTTATTTATGGCAAGCTACATAATTAAAAGCAAGGTAAACTAAATTTTTGCAAAATTCATGCCCTAATATTGAAAACAATCGAACCGCTGTGTTAAATTTAACCCAAATACTACATACCAACTGCATTAATTTTGTCAGGCCAAATAAAATTTGTTTTCATGCATTTTCCCTTATTGTTTTTGATTTTTTGGTATTTACCTTTATTATTTTTGATGTCATGGCGCACCATGACACTCTTATATTTTTTGGCAATTGTACAATTCGTGTATTTAGCGCCTGCAAATAATGCAGCGATTGCAATGAATGTGTGAGGGGGGTTTCCCCAAAATATCAACGCTAATGAAACAAGTGCACCCATTTTCCCTGTGGGGCCAACACTTCGTCCTTCCCCCCTCGGATCCTGTCAGAGTCAGAGTTGATATGGGGGAAAGCCGGGCAAACAAACTGCAAAGCTGAATTTACGGTTGCCGCTTTTGAATTGACAACCGGGAAGGACGATGGGGGGATGGAGGCCGGAGTAGGGATGGCCGGAAGCGGGGAGCCTGGTTTTATGGCGGATTTCGACGAAAATATAAAAATAAAATTGGATTTTAGCGTAGATTGTAGAAGGCCGTAAATATTTTTCAATTCATTGGTCCCGAGCTGAGGCTGAAGGATGTAAAGCGATGGGGGATTTTGGGTTCGCACACACACATATGCCCCCATTGATTTCCCCAAGGGGCGGTGGCCTCCTGTAAAAGGGGTTCCCCTTTCCCGGGTTCTGCGGTTGCGAATCGCGTGCGAATGATTTGGCAGAATTAACTCCCCAACACCGGGTTGCAAACAAATTCGCTGCCGAAGGCGTCGAGCCCCCAGGACACGTCCCCGAAAAGCAGCAGAATGCGGATCGTGATGCGGCAATCGCAGGACTCCGGAGGAGCAACATGTGGAGAGGGAGGGATTAGGAGCCAGAGAAAAGCCTCATTTGAATGCCAAGCGAAACGTTTTTTTTTTTTTTTTTTGTTGGTTTCATCCATTGCGTGCGGGAAAGAACCCTTTTTTGTTTGTGATCCTTTCAACGGCACCGAGTCCTTGCCCCAAGGCGTTAGATATAAGTTGGTGGAGCCTGCTTAGGCTACCTCAACAAATCCTCCGAAAACTCATTTCGTGTTGCCGGCACCAAATTGATTTCATTGCCTGTTTGTGCTTTGTTTCCCCAGCTAAATGCCTACCCCACTCAATCCTTTTAGATCCCGGCACTCAGATGGAAAATATCCTTGCTGCGGCTGTGCCTTTGACTTTAACAAAACATATTTATGGAAATTCCGGCGGCCAATTTGTTAGCATTTTGATTGGAATTCATAGTTGGTAATCTAAAAAATGAGGCTAGTAAATCTTTAAATAAACTATAGCTTTAACCGAAACAAAATTAAAATAGGAAAAATTTAGAAAAACGAGAAGCCGTATTCATTAAAAATACAAATTTAAAATACTCATAGCTATGTCATATTTCCACTATACATGGCTAGATCGATTCAGCTGTTCATTCTGATCAAGATTGATCAATGATTCTTTCATTGTGTTATAAGCTTCTGACTAAAATTAGAATACCCTTCGGGGGGCTTACAAATAAAGAGATAAGTATCCAATATTTTGTAAAGGAAAGGATAGGAAAGGTAATAATAGGCTCTGTGATGCTGCTCTATTTTGACTAAACGAAATAATATTTAAATCAAAGATAGGGATGCCATGAGTTAAGTGTATTTATACACTACAGTACACAGGGTATCCCAGATGGCGGGCCGACAGCTAGGCAAGAGGCTGATACAGTTCCTGGACCGTTTCCACCAGGCGGCCTTCAGCCCAAAGTACTTGTTCTACACCAACATTGGCATCTCGGTGGGCCTGAGCATGGTGGGCGATGCCATGGAGCAGACCTACGAAAGGATGATCGGCGAGATACCCGAATGGAACCGTGTCCGAACCGTGCGGATGGGAATCTCTGGGTTAACGGTGGGCGTGGTGTGCCACTATTGGTACCACTACCTGGACTTTTATTTCCCGCAACGTACCCTAAAGACGGTTATAATCAAGATCCTGCTAGATCAGTTCATCTGCTCACCATTCTACATGGCTGTCTTTTTCCTAACCATGGCCTTGCTGGAGGACACGACTTGGGAAGAGCTGAAGCAGGAGATCCGGGACAAGGCCCCCATCCTCTATGCCGCCGAGTGGACAGTGTGGCCTGTGGCTCAGTTAATCAACTTCTGGCTGCTCAAGCCCCAGTATCGAGTCTTGTATGATAACACCATAAGCCTGGGCTATGACATCTTTACCTCACAGATCAAGTATCGCAAGAAACCCACCGACGAGGTCGAGCCTAAAAAGGGAAAATAACCCTACCCTAGAATATTTGTGAAAACTTTCAATAGTCAAATTACTAAACAATGTGTTGTATAGAAAGTAGATAAGATAAGCACATTTAGGATCTGCTTATTCGACAATGTAGACTGCCGCTAAAAAGATTGTTAAATTCCTCGTCTCTGTAATAAATCATTCCCAATGCCCGAACATGCTTAAAGAGACACGTGCTTTTATTGGGTGTCGACGCTAGCTCAACCTGACACCATGTCCCCGGCTGTCAGGTTGGCATTGCTCCCTCGTTCCGCAGATGGACGATGATGGAAGGTGACCCCAACCGTGGTAGCCATCCCGACTCGAGGGATACAAGGGAGCCCCCGGTGGATGGGTAGGCGGGTGACTTGTCAGTTCCAGGACCTTTGTCGAGGGCTGCGAAAGAGCAGATACTCAGCGGAATGGTGAATGGCATCGAGGACCGAAAAGACAGACACTCGAGCCGTGAGCCCTCGACGAGGAATTGTGTCAAGCATACAAAATAAATAAAGGCACAGGGCTTGGGATAAAAAAAAAATGCTAAGAGAAAGGGAAATCAAGTGACAAAATTGATGTCAAGATGAGCGAGTGGCGGCCCTGCCAGGACATTCACAGCCATATCCAGATGCACAGGCAGATGGCGACCTGGCTTCACGGCCAGTGCCAGTTGATGCCACGGAAGAGGATGTGCACACCCACTCACACACACACACACACACACACACACACATGCAAACTAATCCAATTTAAATCTCTTAACATGATTTGCCGCTTTCTTTTCATTTTGTTGGATTTTATGCCATTATCCCTTTTGGTCTCCGTGTGTCCTTTCGGCGACCAAACTGCCTGGCACGACAAGAAGCCAGATCCTTCCCACAGTGGGTGAAGTTATGATTATTATTATACTTTCAACGTGTTTAAATATATAGTTTGAGGTCTACAGAATAATAAGTTATAAATAATGCTTAAGAGTAGGACAAACTTTTTAAGTATGGAAAAGAAAATGTGTTTCGAATTCAAGGACTTGACCCTTACAAATATTTGACATTTAACCACTGTACATTCCTGCCACTGGCAAGTTGACTTCCTGTCTTTGCTGTTATCTCTACCAAGAAGGACGCGCCTGCTAAGACCAAGGACACCAAGGACTGCGGCCAAAGGGTTTATTTATTTGGTTTAGCGGCTGCCTCGGTAGCTTTAGTCGCTCTATCCTCATTTTGTGATTTAATTTAAAAGCTCAGTCACCGGAGTCCTTTTTCCGGAGGAGCTGTGAATGAAACTGGGGGTAGGGCGCTTTTCGGCACGTGGCCAGCCGCCTCAACTGGGGGAGGTCCTTGATGAGTTGTGTGTGTGTGTGTGTGTGTGTGGTTAAAGTATCCCAAATGAGACTACGTGTTGATGACCAAGTTTGCCAAGTCACCGCCGGCGGCTAACCTAAGTCGGACCAAGAATAACTGGAATGTAGAATAAAGTTATCTGCCAATAGAAGTGCCCATAGCTTGGCACAAACACTTTAGCACTTTGGCATTAATTAATTAAGAGATAAGTGTGGATATACAATGATTTCGGTATAACGAAATTAACACAATGAAGGCAATTATTCCATTATTAGATACCCTTTAAAGTTAAAGGTAATCTTTACAAATTTCTGATAATCGAATGTAACATTAGGTAAACTTATCATTTATGAAAGGCTTACTGTCTCAACATTTACCGCACAACAATTAGATTCACACCCATCGGCAGTATGTATTACGATCGATATTTGATGCTGCTGGGTCCGGGTACCCAAGGGGGTACTCTCATCTGGCCCCGGACTTCCATCCATCCATCCGTCCGGTTCAGGTAGGGCCAACCACGTTCAGTTAATTGGCACTCAGAGCCTTCAAACAGAAATGCCAATGATGTTTGTCTACGAAATTACCCCGGCGAGAGGGAGCAGTCCCTACGAGCCCAGCCTGTCATGTGTGTGGGTGCGTAGGACGGAGTGCTAACGCCAAACTCCGGACTCAGGGAGTCTGTCTAGGGGTTCCGACCATAACCTATGCCCTCATAATGGCATTGTGTGCGAATGCAGAGAGCGGAAAAATGTGATTTAGCGAGAGATTATAAGCCTAAAACTATCATTTCCAGCAAGTTAAAGTTGTATTTAAACATTTTATTGGTTTATTTCGATTTTAATTTCTTTAATTTTATAGAATATACCTCTATATATATCTCAGCTATCATTTGTTTCCTCTCAGTGTATCTCTTTAGCTTGAAATGTACGAAATGGGTACAAGGATGAAAATGAAAAAGGAAGCTCGCTGGCGGCGCATTGTGCAGCCACATGCCCAGCAGTTATAATTCCATTTGCGATCATAAAAATGTATTACGAGGGTAAGCTGCTCATAACAGGCTACTTAATTAACGAGGTATTCATGGTTGGTCCCACATTGTTTCGCTAAGTGTACGAGGAGTGTACACGGGTGCATACAAGGCCCCCCCGTGACCGCTTTTCGTACCGAAAGGACATAACTGCTTGCCTTTCAAGCACGTGGCATATGTTGTTGCTGCCAGCAAGGAGGGGGATTCCCACTCATCATCTCCAGCATAAAAGTTGCGTCAACTTAATTAGCCATAAATTAGCCTGGATTCACGCGTTTTTAACGACTTGTTTTGGTTCGACCAAGGGGGGGAATGATGGCCCTGTCCTCATCACGATGCCACTAAGTCCATCTGTCAGCCAACTTGAACGAGTTAATTTATTTATCTTGCCGCAGCAGCATTGCCCCGTGCCTTGGTCCTAATGCCATTTGATTTATCTAGGAGAGAGAGTGGTTCAAACTTTTGGAGATGCCAGCGTTTCCTTGGCTGTGTCGAAGTCTTATTGCGGACAGAATTGATAAATACGGGTGTAAACAAGATGCTGCTGCTGCTGTTGCTGCTTCTGTTGCTGCTTTCTTCAAGCCCAGATAAGCTGGGGCTTAGAGCATTAACTTGGCTTGGTAAATGGAGAAGAAATGCAGTCATTACTGGGATATACTACGAGAATATTTTAGCCCTTTTAAAATTGATTGAGTTCTTGGGATATCTGAACCTATTGAACCTATATCCCTATATTTTTTATATCAATATGTGCCAGCGTATTCCTATTTTATAACACATAAATAAAGCTAACAGTATTCAAACTTAAGCTAACAAATTAATATTACAAGAATAACAAAGGAACAAAATGCATAATGCATTCTTTATTCACTCTCTCGAGTGTATAGTGTTGTGACCCCAGCAAAGTACCTAATTAATATTACAACATCATAAGCATTCCTTTGTAGTAGTCGTCCTCGACGAATATTGATTTTCATTTATAATCCCAACACACATTGGTTAAGCCCCGCTTGTGCAAAACTTCTGACAACTATAAAGGGATCTACGGAACATATGTGTGTGCAAATCCCCCCGTTTTGGCATCGGTCGAGGGGCTTTCTGGAGGGCCATGATACACATTTCACAGCTGTTTGGGTAGTAAATCAACCGCATAATGGAGCCATACAAAGGCCATCCGTCGTCCAGCATCCAACATCCAGCTGCGTACTTTTGGGCCTCCGTTTGTGGCTCAACGCTAGCCGATGATTAAAAACTCTTAATTGTCGGAATCTGGGATCTGGAAAATTGAATGAACATTAAAGTGCCCATCCAGCCTGGCAGGGATCATGAATCATGGTCGGGGCAACTTCATGCGAACGCTTTTCAATCTGGTTCCGCATATTTAAGCTTAATGCCTTCAATCCGAGCCCAACTTTTATGCCTGTCGGGGCCAGGAATCGCACTAAAATTGGTAACAACAGCGGCGCCAACAGCAATCCCAGAAACAACAGGGCAGAGCCAACAATAAGAGCAAGGCATCAACATCAACAAACTCGGCAGCAGCAACAGCAGCAACATCAGCAGCAGCAACATCAGTAGCAGCAGCAGCAGCAACAGCAGCAGCAGAACCACAGCAACAATCGAAATGAGAGCAGCAAATTTTAACGAGCGCCGCAAAACCCACAGCGCTCTGCTTTTTTAAGCCGCTTTCATTTACTCGGCCCAAACGCTGGGAGGTGGAGAAGGATACAGGGGGGTACTGGTACACACCCCCCGCCCCCTCTCTGGTTGTGTAATTACAAAAAAGCCGCGGGCTAAAGTTGGGAGCAAAACTTGACAAATGGCAACGGTGGGAACTGTGGAGTGGCGCTGGGAGCGGGCCGGTTAACCAGGATAATAGGATGAAACAAATGTAAATGAGGCTGGGAGGAAGAACGTTTGCAATGTGCTCTCGACAAAAATAAAGCCATACAAGACAAAAGCATAGCATAGTGTCTCGACAGTGGCATATCGGTTCCGTATATATTATAACTTGTTTAAAGGCATTTAAAAATAGTATCAAATAAAAAATTAAAGCCAAAAATAAAGCACTTTTAATCTTACGTATAAAGATTCCTTTACAGAAGTTGTAGAGTCAGATTTCACTTTAAAAATATAAAAAAAAACTAAAGAAATGATGCCACAACAGGATATCAATTTTGTATTAAGTAATCTTAATCCTTTCCTCAACCTCTATAAGAACTAAATCTAAATGGGATACACCCCCAATCTCTACAATCACTGGATATTAAAATAATAAAAGAAAAGAACACAGGACACGAGCACAACAAATCGGGACACAGAAACGTTGACTCAAAAATCTGTTAAAGACATCTCCAACTGTGTGTTGCTTTTTTTGGTGTCTTCCTGCCAGTTTCTGTGTCCCAAATGGAACATCGCCGCAGGTGTCGTGTCCGTGGATAACTATAACACAAAAAAAATAATAATAAAGCAGAAATCGCGATGCGTGGCTCTGGGATTTATGAACCTGATATGGTAACTACCAAACATAGTGAAAAGTTGGTCCTGTCTAGATTTCCATGTGCGATTCGAAAGACTACGACAAATAATTTAAGCTCTATCTTGATGCTGTCTGAATTCACTTATTGGATTACAAATTTACAAATGTTTTTATTTCCATTTATTGTCCGGCAGCAGACACAAAGCTCTGTTATCAAACGAATGCATACATTCTTTTTTTAGGGATTTTCATGGAAATGGTGTGACAATATATTCCAAAGCAAGAATATATATTTTTTGTTACTATAAAAACCATAAAAAAAAACTGTTAACATGACATTTAATATCTCTAAATGAAAACAATTATGGATTATATTTTCCATAAATTACTTGTAAAGAAATATAGATAATATATTTTTGGCATAAAATTTAATCATTAAATGCTCTCTTAAAGGGAATTCTTAATTATTTGCAATTCTGAATTATACCAGAATTTATAAATTACATTCTTATTCCAAGTGCCTGTTACGGACCTCAGTGCGTATGAGTAATATTTGTTAGTTTTTTTCCACAAAATCACTCATACGCAATGGGGTCCCGAGCCTTGTTTACATACAATCGAAATAACTAGATATGGAATACGAAAAAGAATATAATATTTAAATTGTTGTATAAATCAGAAGTACAACAAATTAAGAAATTTATTTAAGAGTGCATTTTATGATTAAATTTAGTGCCCAACAAGTTTTCCTAAAAATTAATATCAATAAAGCTGTCTAATATTAAACTTATTTTAATTTAAAAACAAGATTAACGATTACAAAATATAATGATTCTATCGGGACCCCATTGCGGATGAGTGATTTTGTGAGAAAAACTATCAAATATTACTCATACGCACTGAGGCCCATAACAGGCACTTAGGATCTTTTTGCAGTTCAGTGATTTTTTCAAATGTTATTCCTTTTTTTTGTAATCAATTTCGCTCTGTGCGAAAACATAAAGTAATATCAGGATTCCCTCGTGGATTTTATGTACTTACAGTCAATATTTTACTGGCCGTATCAGAAAATCATTTGCAGGCTACCACCGGCATTGCCGCCATGCAATCAGCGGCCATTCAGCCAGGTCATTCCCATTGGAGCCGGGTGATGGTGGCAACTCCTCATCATCATCCGCATAGCATGTAGGAGTAGTAGTTGGGGGCTGCAGGACACTCTCAGGCCCAACAGTTGGTTGCACATCTGCGCATTGCAGCAGTACAACACAGCACGAGATGGGATGCACTGCACCGCCCCATTCTGCTGGGAATTCCTTACATCCCGTCGAGCGGCAATTAAAATCTCGTATTCGAATTCTGCGGGAGCAGCTGGGAAGCACTTTAATTTCCCACGACGTAGGAGAATCAACATGGCTTCAAACCAGACGAGGGGAGCAATCAACTCCACACAAAACCCTTTTTGACTAAGCCGACACTTGGGAAAATTAAAGAGCGTATTTAAGGTTCATTTTGCATATAAATTACTTGTGGGATTGTTAGTCAGTAGAGGAATTTGCATTAAATTTATTTACACTTTATTTCATATTAACATATGAGGTAAATATTCTAAGGCAATGTTTGTTTTTCATAGGGAAGTTATATCCTTGAACTTGTATTTTTTTGATATTTGTATTTTAAATACAGACCGGTTTTTGTATCATTAGAACTAATTTATGTTCTAATCAATTTTGAAGCTTAACTTAGAAAGCCTTTTTTGGCAAGAGTTTTAGACCACTTTTACTTATCTTAGATTTTGAATAAAAATATATACCAGAAAGCTCTAAATATTTTGAGTGATTTTTGAAACCCTTCAAAGTTTTCTAGACCAAAAACTTCAGGATAAACTTGAGGCTTATGTATAAAATATTTTACAAATGGTTTTAACCATATATGTTTTGAAATCTTTACAAATTTTTCCTGTGCACGAAACGGAATCAAAACAAAACCCGTCAAGTGGGGGCTACTTGGGGGAAGCGTCTGCGGCGAAGAGCCGAAGAGCCTGGCCCGAGGAGGACCCAACCGGCGCATGCTCCGCATCTGCACAGACTCCGGCGAATTGGTAACGCAAAAATCTCCAGAGATGGCCAGACGGGCTCAGTTGCTGCAGGACTGTCGCGGAATACAGATTGCCGGAAGGACAAAAGGCGCACTAAAGTTTTCCGGGCGCGATGTGAGCAAAGCCAGAGGGAACGCGCGCGAAAACTTCCCACCCACTCCGCCACCCTCGGATAGCAAGTGTATTGGTGTGTCTCTGTACAGGTGGAAAACACAAACACACACACAGAGAGGAGAGTGGTTTTCCCTACTAGAATTCAAAGAATTGTAATTGTAATTGTTAAAGAAGTAAAGTGTGGGCATAAATAGTGAGATAACCACGCCCTGAAAATAAAAACAAACGCAAAACCATGGAGCACCTACGTCCCATGAGCTACGAGGAGATGTGCCAAATGGAGATGCTTCAGTCTGCCGGTGGATCTTCCGTATCATCGGGACCCCCACCAGGCGCCGCCATGATGCCCATCATGGTGATACCCACAGCTCTACTGCCGGCTCCAGCCGAGGGGGCGGTGGGTGGTGTGCCTGGTGGAATCCCTGGCGGTGGGCTGGTGGAGCACTACTATCAGCTGCAGCCCACGCACCACCTACTGCCAGCCGAGGTGGCAGCCAACACCACCACCACCAACACACCGAGTCCCGGCGAATTGGCTCTCCTGCAAGGCGTCGAACAGATTCCACACACAATCCAGCATCCACAGCAGATGAATATCCTGTGCACAGGAACGCTGGGACGCCCACGAATGCCGGCATCGGTTGCCGGGCATAATCCAAATCTTAATCCCAATTCTGCCAATCCCAATCCCACGGTGGCGGCCACCTTGCCGCGCGGCTTCCAGCCGGCTGCCTTTGTTGCGGAAGTGGAGTCGGATTTCGAGGGCAGCGAGTGCGGTGCCAGCGGGATGACCACCACCTGCATGCCGCACTTCCGCTTCGGCGGCTGCGGCCTTCAGTCCCTGCAACACCATCCCCACCAGCAACAGGATGCAGTGGTGGGCTGCGGTTCGCTGGCCTACATGATGGGTTCCGGCACATTGGGCCGTGGCAGGCGGTTGGCCGGTGGATTGACCGGTGGCAAACCGAAGCGGGTGTCCTTCAAGGGCGACAATTTGCCGCCGCCATCGCCACCGCCACCACCAGCCGTGGAATTGGACGAGAATGGATTGCCAATTCCAGGGCCAGGCGATGCCGGCGGCTGCTCTTACATGCATTTTGATAACTACATGGACTACCAGGTGGGTTACCCACTCTAGGAAAGTGGAAATATAAACTATTTGAACTATGAAATCCTACTAACCCAGACAGGCAACAAATTGAGCTACTTGAAGAAAATGTTGGGTGGTAATAAATACCTTTCTTTAGCTACTTAATTGAGTATTTTTCCAGAGATTAAACTAAATATTCGAAAAGATCTTAGTTTTAGAATTCAAGAGTTATATAAATACAAAAGTTCCAGCTTTTGTCTTTAAAGAAAAATATATTAAATTTGAGCTTTCAGATTGTTAAATTATATGGTTGGCTTGGCCATTAGAACCAACTAAAGAATTGGTCTATCTTCATTCGAAGGTGAAGCTCTGATAAGAATAGGAACGCTCCTGCTATACTCTAATTGGCATTCATGGCCTTCGTCCCACAGAAATTGGATATGGAGATGGGGGAAGCATTTACGATTATTGCCGGGTCTTTGTGTTCGTGCCGCGATTTCACTGACGACAAAGCCTGTCACAATGGAGACACTAAGAGAAATGCCACTTAAATTAAGGATAAGAACAAAATTCAAGTTATTTTTAACTAAGAATTTGATTAGCTTTGATCCAGGAATCAGTTTGAAGTGCAAACTTCACTTGATTACATTATTAAGTATAAGAAATATGATTTGATATCAATATTTTCCCTCTGTGTGGAGTACGTCCTAACAGAATCAAACGACCTGGCCTTGAATGGAAGATGCTCCGCTTTTATTTCAACCAGATAGGGATCCGTTATGCAGATTCGTCCATAAAGAAGCTCGTATACTTTTATGCCCCACATATCCGCCATATCCGCTATATCCGCATCCCTTCGTTAAACGGTATTCCCCGTAGTTGACTTTATGTCCTGACTGGCGACTGCTGACGACATAAGGAGCTCACAGAGGGGTCAAATCAAAGCTAAATCAGAAATAAAATAATAGGCAGGAGTGTCTGGTAACTATGTTATAATTTCATCTATGAAATTTAACCTTTAATTTTCTATTTAACCGTTCTATTTAATGTTCAAAATTGTATGTAAATATATTCAACATTTATCATACATTGAGAAGAGTGCACTTGCATTGGTTTATTTAGACAGATGAGCATTCACATGCTGAAATATGCAAATTCGCTCTGTCAGATGTTGCATTTGAATTTCGAGGTGTGGAGTCAAAAAATTGTGTAAACTGAAGTGAATATAACGCACCCGAATCGGATGAATGTTTAATTATTTGCGGTTACATTGATTTGAATGACAAAAAAAAGATCAATCTATTCAGACCTCGACAAGTGGCAAAAAAAAGTATATCTGTATATCTGCGGTTAGTCATGCCGTGGAAAAAAAAATGAATGAAATCTATTAAAAAGCACTTAAACTCTGTGGAATTAGTTGTACTTTAATCCCTGTAATCTTTTTTACTACTTAAAGTTACCAATTTTCAAACCTGAGAGTTCCTATACAAATATCTCTTTAAACCCCAAATGTCCTTTTGTGAAATTTCAAATCTCAATAGTTTTTATTTGCTGTCGGCATTCGACAGAAAAGTTAAAAGGGGAGCGGGTCTTTGAAAAATACCAGTGATTTTATTTACATTTGCTAAGGACACACACACACACATCCTGTGACCAAATCGGGCAAACGATTATTTGCATGTAACTCAATTTGCAAGGACTTGGCTGCGGGCTGGGGTGAATCAAATCCAGGACATGATTCCTATCCAAAGCCACCAACAATGAACTGGCAAACTCAAGCTCAAGCTCAGGAACCGAAAAGAAAAAAGGGGGGAAAACGGGGCAAAAGTCCTGGGGGCCGGGGCAATTGTCCTCCGGTGCCATTACTCACCGGGAACGCCTGTCATCTTTGGTCGCCGGCGCCATTTGTTCACATTTGAATAATAAATTAAATGTTGCAAATGTCGTGCCGTTGCTGTTGCAGTTGCAGATTCAGTTTTCAGTTTCAGTTGCCTTTCAGCAGCCCGGGACCAGGACCTACTGCTCCTGTTTCTGTTCGTGCTTCTGCTCCTGCTTCTCGGTGCTTGGGTTTTTTATGCGTTCCGCCAAAGCCATAAAAATCGCCATTATTTTCCAGATCCCCCACAAGCCTCAGTCCTCCCGTCTTCATTTCGCGCTTTGTTGCTTTGTCCACTGTCAGGACTTACTAGAACACGGAGAAAAATATGGATTAATGGATCATTTAGGGAAACATAAAGCCTAGAATATCAAAAGAAATCGAGAATATATAAAAATAGCTAATAGATACTTTAATTTAATTTGAAAATCAGCTATTCTGTGATATTTCTGTTAAACTTTAGCTGCAATTTCTTTCACTGTCTTGCCTTATCCATGTCGATGGCTTCGCTCCGATGCTCCTCTTCATTGAGTTTGCCAATAGTAGTTGGCCCTGACACTCCCGCCCCTTTTCCATTGAGACACGGTTCTGGCCAAAAGCGTTGAGTCCGCACTTTTGGCTGTTCTAGTCAAACTTTTCACCCACCCAAAAATTTCCTGTGTTTCTCGTTTGCCAATAGTTTCTGCTGCTCCTGCTGGAGCCATTCATTCAAGGAGTTCTTCCTTTCTGGCAACTGTTCCACCGCAGCTCCAAGTGAGTTTTGATTGATGGATGTATGTTGGTGGCGTTGGCGTGTCAAGTTCGGCAAAACCAGACACTCCAAAATCCATTGTCCTGTGCTCCGGTTTTTCGATTGCTGTTCACGGGTGTTGAGGGCTGTCCAGGATCCAGGAATTCAACGTGATGAAGCGCTTCGGCATGAGCCTGCACGTGACTCCAGAGAATCACACATCCATCCCAAATTTAGTATTTATACAGAGGAAAAAAATATATAGAAAATATAATTATAAATAAATTCAATTTATACAACAATTTATATGGTAGAAAATGTATACATAATGAAGCAGAAATTGTGGTTACTTTTTTGTTTATATTTCCAACTAAAGATCTCTCTTTTTTCCGCCTTGTAGCTTGTACTTTCTTGTTCTAAGCAACACAACTTTTCTTTGCTTTCCCTTTGAAAAAAGAGGAACATTTCTTCATCGAAAGTGGCATGCTCTTCGGGGGATAGAGCACACCCATCAATCTGGTCAGGATAATGCATTAATTTGGCCACAAGGCATTACAATTAGGAAAGCGCTCGTCCGCTTAACTCAATCGAAGGACAAATTACATTTGAGGGTAAATCCATGGAGACACAGCAGCATACCAACATATGTATTAACTCCTGTGTACATTCATTCATTCCTATGTCCCTTGGCAGGGCCAATCAACTTTAAATTGTTTAATGAACACTTGAAACATTTTCGATTCCGTTGGCAAAAGCAAACACAAGGCGGAGGTGGGTGCAAAGTGGGCGGAAAGTGGGTGAAAAGTGGGCGGAAAGTGGCTGTAAAAAGGTCGGGGAGTGCGGACAGACGCCGGTCATCGCCCACATAAGTCGCAATGGGACGGCAGAGTAAACAAACAAAATGCGAAACACTAACACAGCCATTGTGGCCAACGCCGATGGCCAACAGTCTGCTGTCCCCCAGACCCATTCCCTGACCCATCCTCAGACCCTGTCCTTGCACAGTAAGAAATCCTCATCAATTATGAAAGTATTTATAAAAATATAAGATGTTAAAAAAGAAAAGAAACGATTAATTTAGCTAGCTTTGCAAGAAGTATAGGTTGCAGTTTTATAAACCCTTTAATAACCCATCAAAGCATAAAGTGCAAATATCCAACTGTCGGGAAAACATTATTTTTCCTGTGCACTTTTGGATTGGATTCGGATCCTTCCACCATTGCAGTATTTGAATGTTGGCTGTTGTCGGAGCAGCCTCCGTGCGGAAGGCAGAAATTACGTAGCAGCCACAAGGCAATTTGTGGGCTGGCAGGATGACGAGGACGACCAAGGAGAGTGGAAGAGAGAAAGGTGCTGGCAGGACGAGAAAGAAACTGATGTCCATCAGCGTGAAATGGCCAAATGACATTTGAAAAACTAAAAACAGCAGCAGGAGCAGAAAACATCAGCAGCTGGCAACGACCGCACTCGACAACTCCGGTCTGTCCTGCTGCGCACACTCTCCGGGGGTATATCCTGGTATATCCTGTGCTCCGTACAATGGGGGCGAATTGATAAAGTTGACCGCAAATTCTTTGTACATTAGTTTCCCTTCATGGCCAAAATCAATCATAATCAACACCCAGCGAGAGAGAGAGAGCCACTCGATAAATTGATATGGTGAAGTTTATTGCATTGTCTGCGAAAGTTATTATAGGGAAAGTTGTAAGGTTCAAGTTTTGTAAGCTGCCGGAAGTCGCATAACAACTTAACTTGACAGAAACAAGGAACAAAGAGCCATTAATATAAATTAAGCTTTTATTTTTCCATATAAGTACTGCATCATAAAAGGAACTTAGGTGTACAAGTTAAAAACCAACTTTAAATTTAACTAATTGCTTTAGAATTTTCGAATGTCCTTTGTATCATGATAAGCCCAATAGTAAATCAAAAGATTTCCCTGGAAACAAACAAGCCGAGGGTAAGAGATTACCTGCTTTTTTTTTCTAGCATTCTTTGGAAGTGGAATCATTTTGGCACTCGCACCTAGCTGGAAGCTCCTCCAGTTTGCTCCCCAAATCCTCCACGGGGATGCTGGGGAATATTTATGGAATGGATTTGCTTTGTTTCCCCTGAGTGCCGCGCGTATAACATGATATATGTATGCATGTGGCGGGTATGAGATATGGCATGACAAATACTTTTCAGCATACAGCAAAGAGCGCTTCCTGTCCACAGCCCACGGACTTGCAGCTGCCTCCCCTTCTTTTCTTTTTTTGGCTGTTGCACATGCGGCACAGATTTTAGTTGTTTTTAGTCTCGCACTAAATTCTCGCTGGCGGGCCAGAGTGTTTCTATGAAAACAAAAACAAAAAAACACCATCTAGAAATGAAGAAAAAATACAGAGGTTCTACTAAAAACTGCAGCTGCAAAAGGGAAAATAATGGCGGAAACTATAAAGCATTCCGTAACAGTTTTTTCTTGCTCGTGCTCCCGTTTTCTATTTTTTGCCGTTGCCATTTTCATTGTTATTGTCCTTGTTGACGTTGGTCCTGTTGCCGCCTGCCTTTCGCCTTTTGTGTGAACTGAATGACTCTGATGTTGCTGCCGCTGACATGCTGCAGGTTGCTGCTGATGTTGCTGCTGCTGCTGCAGCTAGTGCCAGGAGTAGTTACCATTCTTCTGCTCATTTTTATTTAAAACTCAATTGGACGAATATCTGCCCCCGGGTCGGGGAGATCAGGCAACAGGCAACAACAATGGAGCCAATTTGTGAGCCGTCCGCCAGACGCACAAACGCCGTCATCATCCATTTCTATTGCACTCACTTTAAACTTTATGCTAGTGTAAATGCTAAGCTATCTTTACTATATCTTATCTTACAGGTTTGGTTGTATTCATAGACGAATATATATCAAGCTGGCTCACTATTTCCTTGCAGAACCTTTGTTAAACATTCTAGCAACCTTGGTAGCTTAACCTTCCCACTTTAGAGCTTATTTAGTACCAAGTCCCCTTTCATGTCTCAACTAACAATTTCCCCTCGAGTGCTAGTTTTATTTTTGTTACCCGGTAACGTGTCAATGGAGGGCATCACCCGGACTAAACTAATTATAAAGTTGGCACAACTAAGGCAAACCTGTGGGGCGGCAGGCGGCCGTGGTCATGCATTTTTTGGGCCCGCAATGTCGCCTGCCAAAATGCGAGCAAAGTCTGTGGGAAATGTGGCCAAATCTGTTGGCCGGATTACAGCTTTTGAGCTCCCACAACGTCATGGCAATGACGACCTCCGTTGCTGCTGCTGCTGCTGCTGGCAAACAAACTTTTCGCGTCACAGGCAGCAAGCTGTCCTGCGCCCGGAAAAGCCAGCCAGCGTCCTTGCGCCCAGCGGAAAAGTGCAGTGCACTGTACAATGAAGCGCCTTTTAAGCAGCAGCCCACGGTGGCTCCGAAACTTTCTCTCTCTCATTTTTTTGTTAGCAGGAAATCTAGGGAAAAAATTATGCACTGCACTGCGATGCAAGGGTGCCGGCGATAGCGGAAGCACGTAAAATATTTGCATTTTTATTAAAAATTGAATAAATTGAGATGAATATTTCTTGGCGCTGCCAAAAAGTTCTCCCCTCAGTCATCTTGTTATCGTTTTATTACTTTGGCCGAAGCCAGACGAAAGTTTGCAGCTTTTATGAAAGTTAATTTCGCTGCTTCCCGATGCCTGGTGTTTGAAATTCATAATTAAAAAATAGTTGAAAATGTAGCGAGCGGTCAATGTCCACATCGTCGTCCCCTTTGTGGCTCTGCATTTTTTAATATATATTTTTATTTAATTAATTCTGTGGCCAGAGCAGCGCTTTTCATCACGCTCATACGCCGTGTGGCGCTGATTTTCCAGCTAATTAGCCATGGCCCGGAAGCGCCAAGCAGAGCATCGTGAAAACTCTGCGAAGGGCTTGTCTTTTACAAAAATTCACAACTAAAAATCATACTTATTTGGCAAGAAAATGAATATAATTAGCATTGTATGAATATAATTAAAAACCTTTCATGTAGAAATAGAAACATTTCAGCAAAACGCAATGAAGGTGAAAAAGAAACTAATAAAATAAATGTAACTATTTGCTTTTTAAGCGACCTTTATTGTTGGACATTAATTATTTCAATTACAAAATACCCCAGTGTAAATACGTTTTTTATTCTGTCAATGCCCTGAATATATCATTTGTTGATTTAAACTTAACATTATTAAACATATAACCTGTGTATCTAGGTAATTATTTTTAATAGCAAAAATTTATTTTATTTTGTACAAATTATATGAAGTAATATTTTTATGAATAGAGATTATTTTGAAATTAAAAATCACAAGTATTTGCGTTTTGAATTTGATGACATTTCAGAAAAACGAATACCATTTATAATGTAAAATTCTTTCTTTAATATAGTATAAATGAAATATTCATGTAAATGTAGCCAAGAGGCTACCCTTATATGTATATTCTGTATATTTAAGAACTCTTCAAAGAAAATAGTTATCTTTCTATCCAACAGGGCCACGTTTCAAGTTTGTTTTCAATTTAATTTTATGCTCGGAAATTCCCTCCGTCTTGTTACTACATATTCCCAGGCATGTGGAGGGCAATGTGCGCATTTAGATTTGATTTGTACTTTGCACAGTTTGCCATAATTCCTCTGGCAGTCGCAATATAAACAAATCATTGCCCTGCCCCAGGCAAAACTTTATGTCACAACTTTCACACGACAAAGTTTCATTCGCCTTTTGTATGCTGTACGGTCCCCTTTGGAACGAAGAAGTTGGTTGGCTTTTTTCGGACCCCTGGAACACATGTGGCCCCCAAAGTCCATGAATTATGACTAAGGCTTAATTATGTCAAGCCAAGATTAGCCCGGCGGCAGCCATGATTCCATCAACTCGCAATGGCAGGGGACAGGTAGAGGAGGCAATGGAATCAGGGGTTTGGGCCATTATATTGATTCTGATATGGTTATTCGGTTCATTAAAAAGTTTCCCCATGAGTCGTGTTGATGTTTCATGCAAGTTATGAATATAGCAGGGGGGCGCCCAAAGTTTGCGTCTTCTGCTGCAGTTTTAATTAGGGCACAAAATCAACGAAGAAACTTTGACGCACTTTTAATGAAGCAACTTTTCGACGCACAACTGCCATCCCTTCGAAGTTAAACCTTGTTTCGAACCCATTCAAGCCGCCCACATCCAAATATATATACATATGTACATATGTATATTTTGGAGCAAATATACTAATATCTATACGAAATTCCTTCTCCCATTGCAGACCACTGGCTTTGGTGGATTGCCCGACGTCACCGAACACTCCAACATCCGCCGCACACTGTCCCGCCAGAACTCCATCTCGAACAGCGACTCTGGCGGCGAGATAGCCAGCATCCAAAAGTCCAAGGTCAACTTCGGCAATGCCATATCCGGCGGCGTGGTTGTGGGGGGCGACATTGTCGGCCTGGACGCCAAGTCGCCCACCTCGCTCAGCTCGGCGACGGGTGCCGGCGGTGCCTCCGGTAAGGTCAAGGGAAAGGCCACGAGGAAGGCGAACGACCGCACGGATGGTGGGCAGAAGGGCAGGCGCGGCTCTTGGCTGGTGGCCCTCACCCTGGTCAGTGCCATCTGCCTGCTGGCCATCGCTGCCACGCTGGCCTACCAGCACTTCCTCATGGCACCCAGCCGAAACTCCCACGCCCAAAGACTGAGAATCGTCCGACGGATCCTGCGCGAGGTGCCGCTGGTCGACGGGCATAACAACTATGCCTGGAATGTGCGCAAGTATGCCCACAGCAGCCTGGAGCTCCACCTTAGCCACGATCTTGATCACAAGTCGCTGTGGGCACGGCCGGCGTGGGCGCAGACCGACATGGAGAGGCTTAAGCAGGGACTGGTCAGCGTGCAAGTGTGGTGAGTGTTAATTCACATGAACAAATCATTAAGAAATAATTTTATAAACCCTGTAAATCAAAGTTCAAAGTTGTTCTATTCAATGATTCATTTCAAATTAATCTAGCTAATCCCAAAAATAAGATCTTTGTTAAGTGTTTGTAAAAAAGGCAAAATTACTTAAACTTTATTAAAATTTCATTAACAGAAAAAATATATTTTATTAATTATTAAATTTCGTTTGTTATCTTCAGACGTTTTATGTGTTTATTACGGTTTCTTATTCGTCCAGTACATTTTTCGGTTTTATCATCATTTGTGCAAAGGTAAGGGAGATCGTATAGTCGAAGTTATGCCAATGACCCCAAACAATTCCATTACTTTCTTCCGCTATTCCATCTTTATAATACTGTGCGTTAAGTGCACTGTAAATACAAATATTATTTTAAATTTTAGATAATTAAAATTTTTGAAAAAAGAATACCTGTATCCACAACTATCATCATTATACCACCAACCTCCAGCTCTTATACAATTTCCTGAATCCGTAGCAACATCAAAAGTAGAGAACTTCGATCCATTGTGATAACTGAGCGAATCTCCGGCTATACCATTATAATTCCCAATCGATTTTAAATAATAGGATTCCATCTCGCTACCAATTTCGATCAATGAGTTGCAGCTTTTCCAGGCCAATGAAGAACTCTCCTTGTATATCCCCAAATCCATTCCTGTAATCCTCCCAGGTCCGATTGAAGTCCACGTGTCCGTCAATCCGTTTTTGGATAATCATCCAACCATCTTTAGAGCAAGGCGCTTCAAAAGCATTCACTCCTCGAAGATACAATTTAAAAATGCCTTCTTCACTGGGACACCATTCTGATAGAAAATTCTCAAACAGCTTTTTCGCTGTATTTAATTTCTCGAAAATCGATTTAGTTTCATTCTTTATGGTATTTATTTCATTCTCATTGTTTTTTATTTGTTCACTTTGGACTTGGATCTGATTGTTTTTCATAATTATAAGTTCATTTTTGTCCTTGATTTGCTCATCCTTTTGGGTAATTAGATCAATTTTGTTCTTGATTTGACCTTCAGCAATTGCTAACTGAGTCTGCAAACTACTAATTAGTTTCACATTCTGTTCGTGCTTGGCATTAGAGTATTCTTTCTGTTCAACTAAAATTTCAAGAAGTGGTTTAAAAATGGAATAACAATATCCATTGCGTTGGTCCTTAAGTCCATCAGAGTTAGGCAATAAGACAATCTCGGAATCCGCAAACGCAATGTTTAGCGTTTTCCAAAGGAAAGCCAACAGAAATAACCGGAAGACACCCGTTTTCATAATGTAGTAACTGCAACACAGCGAAATGAGAACTGAATTTAAATTTACATTTTGCATACACTCCTTTCCTTAATCATTCTTAAAATATTCATTTGAGCGATAACAAAGGTCGACTTTCGGCTTCCCTACCGTACAGGGTTCCTATAGGCTATATGTTGTAAAAATTTTCTAGATTAGTAAAACCAAAATGTATTTTCCCATTTCACCATGAACTGATTACTAAACGCCTCTAAAACCTTTTTACATATTGTTTTTTTTTTTAATATACAATTATTTTCCTTTAACCCTTTAGCAAAAGAAAATTATTATGTACTATAACTATGAATAATTAGGGTTAATAAATAGTATAAAGTTAATTAAAGCTCATGGCGTTGATTATTTGTATTAAATGTCTTGAGATTAAGCAATATATCTCATAACTATATTTATTTATGTTATTAATTAATATAATTATAACTAAAATGACATCAATATATATTTATACTTGAAGTAGTGGGTTAAACTCTGTAAAGTTTTCTTATCAGACGGAAACACGTGAAAGGTCAAAGGTTCATGGCTAATAGCTTTCTAAAATGCAAATAAAAATCAATAAGTAAATACTTATTCTAAATCAATAGAAGTTTTCCAGCAACATATTTAATATATTTCTTATGAAGACTAAATATGTTTTATTTTTAGCAGTATATGATAAATCCAAGTTGAATTTTAAAGACAAAACATTCTAAAATAACGAAATATTTTTTAATTTATATAATGTATTAAATTTAACAGAAAATATATAATAAGGAATAATAATTAATTAACATTTAAATTACATAGATTTAATTACACTTGCTAAAACAAGACAAAATTTGATTGTCTTACTTTACATAGAAATATTTAAGTAAACCAAGTAAACTAAGTAAATAATCGTTTTGGCCGTTGGCCAAGATTTAAATCCAATTGAGCCTATATTGTTATACTAAACTGGAATTGCAACATTTACAAGCTATGAAAATTGAAAAGTCACATAAAACTGCAATCAGGGCGATGCGAAGGCGATCCGGTCAGAGATCTGACCCCATCTAAGAGTGCCATGCACTCGAGTTCTAGTCGAAAACATGGCAACATATAGTCAGCTGCCACGCCCTCCGGGGCCAACCGCCCACCTCTCGTGAACTTGCAAAATAAAAAGCTGGCAACAATTTGACTGCAAAATAAAATTTGGCAACCAACTGGAGGCCTCCAGGGCAAGCAGCCAACCTGTCTCTAGATACTCCCACCCAGTCCATCGCTGCGCTTTACAAACACTGAACAAAAATATTTCACATATTTGTAATAAAACAAAATGAAAAATGCAATAGTTTTATATTTGATTTCTTAAATATTATTATTGTATCCTTGTAGTGTAATCCTTTCACACTCACCTGACCCGTGTCTGTTTCCTTTTTTTTCGAGCCTGGTTCCGAAGCAGAATCTGACTGGCGGCAGACAGCTGCAGTTTTGGAGAAAAAACGCTGATGGGCAATCGACTTGACTTCATTTAAAGGGGAATCCCAAAAAATGCAGCTCCCACTGCCAGATGGCGCAAGCGTAACTTTTCGCCAATTTCGACATTCAATTCGACACTTGGCATCGTTGAACTTGCCCAGAAGTTTGACTGGGTTCTCTGCGCCCCCTCTAGCCCTCTTATGGCCATATCATTGCAATTGGCAACTAAAACCCAAAGTTCATCCTTGCTAACTAACCACTTTGGCACTTTCAATTTGCATTTCCCAATTAAACAGCACTCGTTGGTAATCAAGGCTTGCTCATTGGATATCTAAAAGTTTTTGGAACAGACAGGAGATGGATCAACCGTCCAGGAACAGCACAAGCTGCTTAAGAGTTCCCGCTTAGATTTATATTCAATTTAACATATACATATACTATGTTGTACCTACTCTCCGTATTGGTTCATTATTATATAGTTTGGTATATATACATAGTTATCGTGTTCGTTTTTAGCTCAACTTTTCTAACATTTTGCCCTTTATGGTCTTTTTTTTTGCAGGTCAGCATATGTGCCGTGTGAGGCTCAGGGCTTGGACGCGGTCCAGCTGGCGCTCGAGCAGATCGACATAGTGCGGCGACTGTCCGACATGTACGCCCGGGAGACGGTGCTGGCCACGTCGTCGCAGGACATTGTTGAGGCGCACCGCCGCGGGCTCCTGGCCTCGCTGATTGGCGTTGAGGGGGGCCATACCATTGGCTCCTCATTGGGGGTGCTGAGATCCTTTTACTCCCTGGGAGCACGATACCTCAGCCTCACCCATCGCTGCGACGTCTCGTGGGCGGGCTCGAGCGCCTCGACGGCGGAGCAGGGCCTCACGCCCTTCGGCAAGGCCATTGTCCGCGAGATGAACCGGCTGGGCATGATGATTGATCTGTCGCACAGCTCGGATGCCACTGCTCGGGATGTGCTGCAGGTGACACGGGCGCCGGTCATCTTTTCGCACTCTGCCGCCCGCCAGCTGTGCAACTCGACGCGGAATGTGCCGGACGACATACTCCGTTTGGTGGCCGAGAACGGTGGCCTGATCATGCTGAGCTTCGACTCCGAGGACGTGGCCTGCGGGCGGCAGGCGCGACTCCAGGATGTGATCGAGCACATCAAGTATGTGCGGGCCATTGCCGGCATCCAGCACATTGGCCTGGGAGCCGGCTACGATGGCATTGAGCTGCCGCCACTGGGCCTGGAGGATGTATCCAAATACCCGGAGCTGCTGGCCGCCCTTCTGGAGGATCACAACTGGAGCGAGGAGGATGTGGCCATGCTGGCGGGTCGCAACTTTCTGCGCATTATGGAAACAGTGGAGACGGTACGAGATTACTGGAAACGGGCGGCCATCCAGCCCATCGAGCAGACGGAGCCGCAGCCCAAGACGCAGTGCACCTACATGTCCTCGTGACCGCAGGCGCAGGCGGTGAGGCAGCGACGGGACGAACCCACGCCGACCACAGAGCGGGCAAATCGAACCACAGCCACGCTGGCTGGAATCCACTTCTGGCATCCCAATCGGGAGACGGAGGACCCCATCTCCAATCACACGGATACAGCGGTGATCGCGGCCACAGCAACCAGTTTTACGGTCAGCGAGCTGCTCCAGTAAAATCGTTTAAATTGTGAAATCAGAGTTAAGCCTTTTGGTTGGCGGTTCGGTTCGTAGGTCTTTTTTTTTTGGGAACATAGAAAATAATAAAAGAATGAGACTTTTCCAACTCTGATAAGTGGCAATAGTGAATTACGTTTTAATATTTTCATATATTTTTTAATTGAAACACATTTATGTGTTAGTTTTGTCCAATATTTGAAGGTGATAATGAAATTTATTTTGATTTACAGACCCCATTTGTGGAGTTTTTAAATTAAAGCTATAATTTGCATGTCAAAAACTTACACACAATGCAAGATTTTAATCTAATTTACCCAAACACTTTTAATTTATTTAAATTTATTATATACCAGTCATAACATAATATTGTTCCCCCCTTTTCTTGGGCTCTATAAACAACCATGTATATATAATAGAACTTCACCCAGGAGTGGCTTTCAGTTTGAAAAGTTTTCATTAAGAAAAAATAATAATAATAACAAACATTACAATTTACAGGCATTGCTCGTCCTTAATTCAACATTTAAGCAACTGTTGCGGCGACCCTCGTGAATAATTAGTGTGTACTCGTAATTTACTTCCGTAGGATGCATTGATAGGCGTATGAATAAATAATAATAATAAATATACTAGTATTTAGCCCATAATTGTTGTGCAGCTCCTCTTATTGGTGTTGTGGCTCTGCATAAATTATGCACAGTGCGCATACTTATTGCTGCTGCTGTGCCACGGGGCGTATACGCGACGCAGCTTTGCAGCGAACTCTGAACCGCAAACCAAAAATCTTTCTTGGCTTCTCTGTGACTGTATTATACATGTAGGGCACACACATCAATGATTCACGCAAATTATCGCAATTAAGCGCAACATATTTAATCACGAACATCACATCACCAATATAAATCATCAAAATGAATTAATTGCAACTGATTCCACACAGCTATGTAGGATCAAAAGTCAGCACAAATCAGTTAAAGGCACCAAGCCAATTTAAATTATCATTTTCCTCCGGGCTGCATATATGGATCGCACTTAATTTCTATATATTAAGTTAGTTAAGACCCAAGGAGAAACCAAGGAAAAATCAAAAAACCAAAAACGAAACCATATTCTCGTGAATGCATTGCTACATATGTATACTCCACACAAACACTCGAAGAAAAACTGAAATACAAGTAAAAAACAGCAGAAGCAATGAAAGCATAATCGAATAGAGGAATACGCATTTCCATAAAAATAAATCGAAACCTAAACAAAGTGTAATTGTATGTTGTTTTATATTACAACTGCGGTGCTTTTTGTTTTATCTTTAAATCCACCAAGAGATTGCTTGCCACCAGATTAAGCTGGTACATGACTCACTGTGCCATTCATGGAATTCTAAATAGGTTTATAATATAATTCGTACATTCTTTGAAGTAACTTGACCAGGTTTTAGTTATAAGCGAGATTAGAAAATATCCCAACCAACTTCTGTCACAGCTAAGTCGTATAGTTTTATGCCTAATCAATCAATAACAATGGATACTTTGGGCTCTTATTTATGGGTTTAGTGTATGGTAAGTAAGTGCCTCTGCAGAATGTCAGCTCTACTGGCTTTTTTAGATGAAATATCCGATGTATACACGCGAATGCTTATACAATCACCAAGTCTGGGAATCATAAAAAACGTTAAGTGGTCGTAAATCAACATTGTGCAAGAATGGAAAAGTTCGCCAAAGTTCATCTCTTACTGCGATGTCGCGACGTCGAGTCCTTTCGCCTATCCGGAATCTTTGTTGTCCTCTCGCTGGTGTTTATCTCCAGTAGAGAAAATTCCCAGCAGATCTGGAAATTTGCAGAGGCAAATATCCTTGGCAATCCAATTTCGTGCATTTGCAGTCCATTGAGTTTTGCTTAAATTTTAATGAAACTAAGCGGTCGCACACACACATCCCAGGGATTTTTTGGGGGGTCGAGACAGAGCCACGCCGATTCCATCAAGTTTTGGTATCAGCTTTTTTTTTTTTTCTTTTTTTGTTTACAAGTTTCTGTTTTGATTGCTTTCACTTTGGCTTAGGACCCCGCAGCGGAGCACTGCGCTGGGCTTTGTTCAATTTTGTTGATTCTGCGACGACTTAATGGAGTCACTAATTGTTGTATACAGGCAGGACAAGGTTAGAGAATAAAGCTGTATCCTCCCGGCAATCTCACGCAAATCAGCGTATATTGTCTGGGGAAATTGTTTATAAATTCTAGCATGACCCCCCTACAATGGCTAAAGAGATTGCTTCGTGGTATGAAAATGACTTTTGCCTAAGTTTAATCCTTATGACAGCTTTGTTATTAATAATTCAACAAGTTTTATGAAATTGTAAGCATATTTAAATTACCTACTAGCATTCTTAGCGAGAGGAAAACTCTCTGTGCTAAATTTAGCGTACAGTTCGGAACTAGAGGACATCATCATAACTTTTGTTTATGGTTACATTTGCCATTAAATGTAATTACCCAATTTCACGGACACCTCAACGTAAATGGACGCGACAATCCACTGGAAGTCGGCCATTAAAGGACAATGAACGTCCCCAGGCGAAAATTAAGAACTGGCCATTAACGAGACGAGTAGCACGACATGGTATGGTATGGCATCGCATTCTCATTAACACGCCAGTCCGGTTTCAATTTCCTGTTTAATTTTTCTTTCCATTATAAATGGCTTTGGCCCTCCGCCTCGTAAAGCCGGTGCCAGCGCAGTTTCAGATCCCAACTCCACCGCCCCATGAGGCAGAAAGCCATAAACAATGCGCTCCGACAACTGCGACGAGTTGATGGACAAAATAATGCCTGATGACAATTATAATGAGGAAAATGTTGTTGCTCTTGCTGCTCGTCCTTGATGTAACTGTTGATAAGTGGAAATTCGCTTCATGTGGCCGAAATTTCAGCCCCATGGCATTATAAATCTAAGCTCCAAGTAACATCTATGTTTATTCCCCAAAAACTTTATTATTATTTAACTAAAGCTTGACATTCACGAGTCCGCAAAAAATTTGTAACAAAAGATTTTAGTTCAAGGTTTTATTTAATTTTCGCTGCTGATAGAAGACATTTATGTTTAACTTCATTTTTAATGAACATCAACATGAACCGTCCGTCATCAGTTACGTGTTAGGTATAGATAATTGTATTTCTCCTTTAGGGACAACAAAGGAGACTTGCCAACGATTTTGTAAAATTCATCCTTCCGCATATTATTGAATTTTATGTAGCCCAGCAGCGTTTTTACATATTTCGAGTGCATCATTTTAATTTTTGTATTCTTTGGCTTATCCTTATATTCTTCATCGTCCTCTGATTTCTCAGATAATACCTTATCATCAAATTCATCATTTTCATCGGAATTCTCTGGCTCTTCGTCGTCGATCGATGGTTTCGCGGCAATCATCTCACAAATACCACTGTCACCACTTTTTTTAGTGGAGGTATCCACAGTATCGGCTGATTTAGAATAGATCAAACCATTAACAGTACAGTAAGTCTCGATCATTTTGAATCGTTCGAACTCGGGCAAGTGTCCCTCGGTAATAATTGTGTACTGCTCAAAGACATCGGAGGTCATGGTCAGGACATCATAGCAATTCATTTCCTTAGAAAATCGGTTTCCTAAAGACTAAAAAAAAAAATATATATATATATATATATTTACATATTTGTACACACGTAAAGATTAAAAAGTCATATTGAATCTTTCTTTTTGCTCACCGCGACAGAAAGTGTTCTCAGTTCCTTGTTGTCGATGCTACAAGCGGTCTGGAAAAGCTCGAGAAGATCGCTGAGCAGCATAGTTCCTACCCTTTCCTTGAGAATAGTCACGCATGCGTTAACGATAGAATCTACCATCCACCTGGTTCCGCAGCTAAGGAGCTCCATTATCATGGAGTTCCCGTACTCCTTGAGCTTAGCCGAGTCATACGTGTACACATATTGAATGAACACGGCGAAGGTTTTCGGCTTAACCTCCTGCAGACGGATTTCATCCTGCTTGGCCTCCTTGAAGGAGCTAAGGAACAGGCGCTCGAAAAAGTCGGACGAGCTGGCCAGGATGACCTTGTGGCAATCGAAGGTTTCGTTTTCCACGAGAATGCGGCAGTCTGAGAACTTCTTGTTCTCTGGCAAATCAGCGAAAGAGGGACGTAGCCTGCGAATAAGCGTTGAATTCATTGTAAAACTCTTTTAACTACATACATATGTACATAGATAGTTAATTACACACTCACCATGTATTCATTTTTGTTAGTTTTGGGTAATACGATCGATCTGCTGAAATTACTATAAGCATACATACATACATATGTACATATATGTCATTAATTTCTTCAGCACGTATAGTTCAAGTTTATTTTCTATTTTAATAAACGCTCGGCAAGGTCTTTCCCCTTTTATAAGATTAAAAAAACAATATTAAAATCAAGCTTTTAAATAATTCGTTTTTGCTGGTCCTAATTTCTGGGAACCCCCTTTTTCGTACAAAATGAAACTAAAGCGCGAGTGTATACGAACATATGAATGTATGTAGATATGTATATACATAAGTACGTTCCAGGTTCCAAGAATTATCGAATATACATACATATGAATGTATGTACATACATATGTATGTATTTAACACAATAAAAAAAAAGCGCAAACATACTTTCTTGACTCTTTTTTGGCAAGTTTTACTTTCGTTCTCACAAGCAGTGATTTAGCGTTAAAAAATCGAGCACCAATCCAGATATCCAGATATTAGAGAGAAATATGTACTTACATATGTATGTACTTATATAAAAGTAATTTCTTAAAGCTCCCGTCGCACAACCGAACTGGAAAAGATCTGCACTTGAAAAGAATATATCGATTCCCGTTCGACTTCATTTCGTGCCTCCTGGTGGAATTTTATCGTTTCACGCGTTGCGAAGTTTATTATTACTTTAGGAACACATGGTATAAAACAATAATGTAAATACGGAAATATACTAAGGGGGGTAAACTGCAAGCTAGTTTGAAAGTTTTTTCGTAAAACGATTTCAATATGGTACAAATATTTCCATTATCAAATAGAACAGATATAAATATTTTATTTAACATAACTTCGTTATCAACCGTTTATAAAATTACATATAATGATATACATTCAAAAAACTCATTTGTGGTATGATGGGATATTTTGTGGAACGAAATGGGAAAACTGAAACAACAAAAAAAAAATTTTTTTAATAATTTATAAAGCCATAGTTTATAAATGGTAAATTAGGCAATATATGGAATGTAATTAAAAAGGTTATAAAATTCTCAAAACTCAGTTACTTAAAACTAGGACACTGAACTGAGTTACATAGACATGCTTAATCATTAAAAATTAATTAAATTTTATCATGATATTCATATATCATAAAAAAAAGCTTCACAAAATTATTGCATATGTAAAATCATTTTATGGTTTTTAATATCAAAACTAAATTTAATTTTAATTTTTTTCTCTAGTAAATGTATTAATGAAAACTTAAACCGCTCGATTGGGTGTACCCGCTACCACTATGGTATCTAAACCAACTGAGATTCGACTTTTGAGTTTCTGAAAAAAGAAATGGTAGATTTAACCTAATAGAATTTGTTCTGTGTACCTACTCCATCAACGATCTGATTTCCACACACACTTTTGGAACTCCGGACTCCTGGGCGAGTGGTCAGCTCAAATATAAACTATCACAAATCTGTTTGCTTTCGTGGACCACTCCACTCTCCATGGTGTGTCAAAGACATCAATTCCGAGCTGTGTGCCCGAGCAAATCAGGCTGTAAATTTTGCGTTGCGGTGCTGTGCCTGGATCCAGGACAATTGACCATTGGATGCACACCGCCTCCGCCCAGCCCACCAGCCGTAAGTAATTAGGAAATTTGCAAAATTTTCCATTTGCCGCACATGACCCTGCAAATCAGGCGTTGTCCTGTCTGCCAATCCTTACACTCAAACGCTGGAAACCGCATTATGCACACAGGCACACAGATCCCATTTTCCATCGAACACTTGGCCTAGTCATAGCCAGTGTTTGCAAGACAAATGGCAGTTAATTATTACACAGAACTCTCCCTTAATCCATTTATAATAATTCATCTTGGCCAAACATTGAACACTTGTTATTGATATTTGCCGATGGTCTCTGATATTTACCCACAGCATTTGGGTGTAAGATTACAAATGACACACATTTCTGTAATTGGCAGTTATGTGTGATGGCATATATCCATAGAAATTACAGATTCAGCCTTGATTTCATCATTTCTTAGTTCATTTTTAGGCGATGTAAGCTTAACAATAAATTAATTTAACTTTTCCGAAAGTTTAAAATATATATTTTTTGTCGAAAAATATTCTATTTCAATCTGCATAAGATGGTGTTGCTAAAATCTTAGAAATATGATGTTCCCAAAGTTATATTTATTCATTATCAAAATGTAGTTTTCTAGTTTCGAGGGAGAGACTCCTCAAGAAATGGTCTCCATCTGTACTTAATAAAAAAAGACTGTGGAAATTGGTTTAGGCCACATAGTACCACTGGTATTAAATATCTATCATCGGTAAACCCTAATGGATTGAAAATGTTCTAACTTAAATGTATGTGTAGCAGGAATGGAAATACATAGTTTACGAACCCTAGCCCAAGGATACCTTAGCATTGGGGCTGTGCGTGTCCTTACAACTTGAAATTGATTTACTTTTGCTGCAGGCCAATTTGGCACGCTCATTTTGGCCGGGCCATGAGTTTGGCCAAACACACAACATGCTTGTAATTAAGCGATGGTGCGTCCCCGGAGTGTAGTTAATGCTGTGGTGCCATAAATTTGACTTTTGTCTGTGAATTGGGTTATTTACGAGTGGCTGCTGCATTTGTCAGGTGAAAACTACCAAGGAAGAAGGTCCACAACTAGCCAAGAACGTTTTCGGATTTAATTTGGCAAACACCTTCGGGGAATAAAGTACAAATCTTTAGGGAATTTGAAATAATTAATTACATTAAAGCTTTGGAGTAGCTGGTAAATAGCTCAAATAAAAGTATATCCAGATTCCACATCATTGGACATGTTGGAGGACATATGCCACCATTAGTCCTGGCAAGGCCTGGTCTGTCTCTATTTGGGTACAATCAAGAGAGGTCTTTAAAGCATGGGCTCAACACACTTTTCTTTCCTTTCTTTTCGGCTTAAGGTAGGAAAAATCACTAGCACTATCAGTTAGTTTTCTTTTTTTGTTTTAGTGCAAAGTGCATTCGCCATGGAAACTCTGGCTGTGAGTCGAAGAAAGCGTTGCAAAGATGCGACAGGAGCCGCCTATTATCGACACATGTAAGTGATGGAACAACCATGTACACCGACCAAAATGGGTAGTTTGAGTTATTCAATAATATTCTTACATTATGAATCCAAAATAAATATTATAAATTATACTACAAATAGTATTCTAACGGTAGTATTACTTCAATTTACTTGATTTAAGAGAGAGCCCTAACAATATTTCATTTTAATTATTATTTGTTTCCTTTTGTGTAGTTGCTGTCTAGGTGTCATACTTGTCCATCTACCTGGTCGTTACAGCCTGAAATATGACAATCTCTGGCGGAACTAAAATGGATGTGGAAGGAAGCTCCGCTGGAGGACTTCTCCGCCACTCAGGTGTGCACGTTTATGAACAACATAATGGCGGATTCAAGTTGAGGCGGGAAAATAACACCCACATGGGAGCAAAAGGATGGGGCTTGAAGGTGAGAGACAAGCTCATGCAAATATTCATAAGGAAAATATTAAAAATGAATAACCAGCTTCTGCACACAACGCATAGTAAACAACGCAAACAGCCACGACCCAAAGTACCACCCTTCGTGTGTGTAAACTAAAGTTGGAATGTTTATGTGGCGCACAGAAGCTCCGCCATATACTGAGAATGCTACGATATTTGCAGTTAATTCAGTGCCATGCTTTTTATAAAGCTTAGTACAATAAAATTCCCATAAAAGTATTTAAGAAAAAAGGTTTAAAAACCTTAAACCTTGAGAGTTGTTGCCTAATAAAGTGGGTTTTCTTGTAGGTCTTCGGTAACATGAAGATATAAACAGACTGAAAAAGTAAATTATACATTTTATGTGAATTACATCTTCCTCAAAGATGACATATTTAAAATACATATAACCAAGGATTTCAGTGGTGTTTCTTTACATCCCAGATTGGTCTTAAAAATGGGAAAGCTATTAGCATCGAACCAATCTTCAAGTTCAAATGCAAAGTCAATATATTTACAGAGTTAAAAGAAAGACGACCCCCACTGAGCGCGAAATAAATTCCCTTCGTTTTTATTGTTTTTGTGCCAAATGCCTTGAATTTTCAATTAGGCGAACATCAATGATTCCCCCCATTGAAACAGGGAATAGGGAACAGAATCGGGCACAGGCACAAAAGGCAGGCTGGCGCAAATTCAAAAACTCAAAAACTCATCGGCGTGAGGTCTGTTAATTTGCTCATCTTCTCGTGGAAGCGTTCGTGCACTCACAGCGCATCCTGCGGAATCGCACACACACACACACACACACACCCAGTCATACACACACACACACTCTTGGACATCCTGTGTATGGCCGTAGGGCCTCCAGTCGCCCGGCGTTCATGCATGGCCACGCCAATGTTTTCGCCGCTCCCCATCCGTTCTCGTTTTCTGCCATCGCTTACATTTCCGCTTCCTTCTTTGGCAAGTAGTCGATGTCGCCTTGGGGGTCCTTGGAGTCTGGAACAAAAAAAAAAAAAAAGAAAAAGAAGAAGGAACATTTTCGATTCGATTTTTTGCCAATTGCCCGAGACTCTGTCCTGTCGGCGTATATGACGAATACGTTGAGTACGTGCCGCCGACATTACTCATACGCACCGTGGGACTCTGCAAGGGAATGTTTTTTTTTTTTTTTTTGAAGCAGAGAGGACAGAGTCTGCTCCATGGGCGCTATTTGTTTTTCGCTTTTTGCATATTTTGCGGGCAATTTGGGTAAAAGGATTTCCACACTCTGCGGCTTTCGTTTTTCGCTTAGTTCTCGATGGCTCCTCCTTGGGACCTCCTCGGCAAATCGCTCACGTAAAATATGCATGCGTTTCCTCGGCGGTTTTCGCTCTCAAGTGCTTGCAATTCAATTACATTTCGATTGATTTTCGTGTTTGGCCCCGAATAGAGGCGGAAACTCTTGGTCTGGTTATGCATGGAGCGTGTTTTTTGGGCGATTTATGAGCCTGAACCGGCATTTTCCGCAAGTGAGGCTTGTCTTGCTAACAGAACTTACACTTAGCAAAAAGTAAATACCAAATATAAAAATGTTTAGAATTTATAATGGACATTTTCAGAAAAAAGTCTTTTATGAGAAAGTCTGTTACGATTGTAAATGAATTTAAAATGGTTTAAATTGATGGCGAAGTTGAAAGTAAGTTAGAGTTGTGTAATTATGTAGACCTTCTTAAACAATTAATTTTTATTGAAAACAGATCATTTAAATAACATTGACCAATACTCTTTTAATTGTTTGTTTTCAATTCGGATAGTCAATAAATTTCTTTAGTAGCATTCCATTCCATCAACATTTTTATTGCAAACGGCGAGACAGCTGAAATTGAATGCTAAAATCAGTGATATACAAAGCAGAAAAAGGCATTCAAATGGCAAAGATACACAGATGCAGATATGCCAATAAAAGTACAAGTCCATATAGATAAATGTAACCAATATGCTGCAATTTTTGCTGCCTTAAAGAAATAAAAATAAAAGACCGGCAGCACGCCGAAAACAAATAAAATTAAATGGGTAAAATGGGGATCCCAGTGGCACCGACGAGAGTGGGTCAAGTGTGTATCGAAGGCAAATCAATAAGATATTTCAGAGGCAGGTATTCCTGATTTAAATCCAACTTCCCTTCACTTAAGACTGCTGTTCAGCCGTGAACTTCTCTTGCATTCAAATAAAATGTATGCTTTTTAATCAATTCACCTCTTCATTTTGCAATAAAATGTCGTAGAAAAGATTTATTCAAGCGAATTGATGACTCAATTATCCAAATGACTATGGCACAGTCTTAATGGTCTTTTGAGCAATAAATATCGGCTGCGAATATGCTCCAACCACTCCTTAGGAAATAACGCTTCGTGTGTATATTCAGCTTCATTATTTGGTTAGACAAAGTGTGGCACAAAGTACAAGGAATCAATTAAAATTTGGCAAAGTCGTATCGTATTGCATCGCAAAACACGCCCAAGGTCTTGTCAGCACATCCGCGAGCCACGCTGTGATTCCAAAATACGCCCACGGGACCCATTCACCTTCAGAGTGGCCTAATACTCGTTACAAAACCCAATCGCATGTGTACATATGTACATTGCAAACTTGCTTCGTATTTCCAAAAGGCTTTATGTAGATGTTCATTGGGGGGAGGCGACCGGCACATCCATCCTTTATGAGACCACATACACAATGTGAAACATTTGATGAGAAAATGAAGGTAGTTTGCATTGTGCCTTGATGTATTTAGGTGCATATAAATGGCATCTAGGTTATGAGAAGGTCTGATTGAGATACTTAAAGATGTTTTTCTTTCCTGATTCTAGCACAGTAGCACTAATTGAAAACCTTTAAGTCAAGAAATAAATACGAATGGCGGAATTTTATCACATAAAACTCTTTGAAACCATATTTTATTTTATATGAATTGTGATATTTAGGATACAACATTGTTGTTTTTATCTGTTGAAAGTTAAATAAAAGAGCAGACAATAATATGTATCTACGTATACGTAATATTTTTACTGGAATTAAAATACGACGAATACGAATAAAGGTAAATAAAATAAATAAAGGTGTAAACATTATAATTCAAATTTAAAATAGGAAAATTCATTAATTTAAATAAGATAATAAGATGATAATAAAAGTTAGTCCTTAAACTTTAAAAATAAATTCAATGACCGCTTGTTACAAATGATTTTGGAGTAAAAAATTAAGCAAATTGGTGTAATGCATTTATAAATTATGGCAACCTACATCAAATTCATTTAATCTTTACTAATTAAAATATTTTTCTACTTAAACATTCTGTTCTCTCCTCACTCTCTATCTTATTTCATATTGAATGTAGCATAAAACAAGATTTAAGATCCTCCCATTTATGGACCATCTAATTCAATAACTAATTTTTATTCCATCTTGAAGATAGGATGTACGCTGAGAATAAATAAAAGCCATGTCTGCTACCATTCAAGTGCCATGGAGGAGTCCTTCGGAGCTCCGGAACTCCGGAGGAGCGCTGCAGATGGCAGGCCGACAGAGAGAGAGGATGAGAGCTTTGTAGGGGGCAGATAAGCGGTCATAAGATTATTTTTACTAGTGACCCGATGACCGTAAAAAGGGAACGCCCGCAGCAGCGAGTGTGCGGTCTCACCAACCAGCACTTGCTCATGCGGACATCCTGCGCCGGAGGAGAGCGGAGGTCCCATGTCCTGGCTGTCCACCAATTTGCTTTGTTGTCGCAGCAGCAACAGCAGCCCGTCAGCCCGTTTTATGAACTGCGAACTCATCTTCCGCATTCGCCCCTTTATTTTATACTTTTGTGCACTTACCCGCCTTTATTTTGGCACCGATGCGATGGTCGAGGTCGACGTCGACCCTCTTTCCTCCAGTTCGATGATAAAAATGAGGCTGGCCGTAAAATTTTACGGCCTTAGGATTGCGCCGGCATCCGCCTCCGAGACCCATATATTGTTCAGCACTTGAAATTAATGCCTGATTGACACCACCATCAAAGCGCAGCGAGGACACGGCGGAAATTACAAAATTCAACACATTTTATGTGGTCGAATGGAACATAAATACCATATTTGGAGAAACTCGTGGAGACTTGAAATACATTTTAAGCGAATTGAATTGTTTGTTTGTTTAAAACCAGAATGGTTTAAGGTTTAAGCGAAAAAATCTTATTACTGAAATGTTATTTCTTTTGGATATATATATTTTTTTAATATGATTTGATTGAGGTTTTATAGAAGAATTGGAATATTTTAATAGTTATTTGGGTTACATTATAGCAGGACTTTATTAAACTGCCTGGGATTGGTTTTATGTTTAATGAGTTTTATATAAAATAAACTCTTAGTTGTTAAATATTAGGTTCATTCGTAGCATGAAGAAACCACAACAAATCCCAATCAGTTAAGGTCCTTAAAAATATATGGAAAAGAAGAATATATCCATAACTGCAGGGTAGTTCTATAGTCTTATCAGCCACCAGCAGACGGCAACGATGGGGTCATCACCTACTTCGAATCCTTCAAAAGGTGGCTTCTCATGCGCTCCATGCTTGTGCCTTCCAGACGGACATCCATTGCCGTGGCCATACCCTCCACTGCAGTTCGCTTCTCCGAATTTGGTGCCTTGAATTTCATTTCAATGGTCTCGCCACTCAGTGGATCATCGATGGACCTGGCAATGGAGCTCAGCACACCGCTCACATTGCGATTACGACCAGGTTGCTTCACCTTGGGAGGATCAGGATCTGGAATCGGATGCTCTGCGGCAATCTGAGCGTTCATCTTGGAAAACCGAGTGTATATCTTGTATTGATTAATATCGAAGGCCTTGCCATAGTTAATATACTGCTTAATGGTCTTCTTGCGCAGTTTTTTGCGATCCGACAAGTCACGGGTTGTGGCACCCACAGCCACCAAAGCAATGTGACTCTGACTATGCTGCAGGTGGAAGCCATCGCTCTGGCAGCTGCTGACCACAGCCCGGACCACATCGCCAGGGTCAATGGTCCGGCAAAGGAGCGTGCTCAGGGCACTGGCAATTTTCGAAATATGCGATGGATCAAAGACGGCCCTTGCCAACGGGGTCAGCAGAATCTTGTCCCGGGGATTGTGCTGCATCGGCAGAAGGGAACAGAATCTGCTGGCTGCCAGCAGCCCGGCCTGTTTCAGTGTCAGGTAAAGCTTTCCGCCGCCAAGGCGTGGCTGGCCAGAGATCGGCTTCTGGAACGAGTACGTGTAGATATAGACGCTGCCGCCGCCATTGAAGACCAGGCGCCACATCTGATCCCTTCCAGTCTGCTTCAGCTGGCGCATCGTGGGACCCAGTTCGAATAACACTCGATTGGCAAAGTCCAAACTTTCCAGAACCTCCGATTCCGAGGAATGGCAAAAGTCGGGGCAGATCTCGGTAAAAGTCTCGCAAAGCTTGGTAAAATCGAATTCGTTGGCAAGCCCTCGAGATCCGCTGGCCATGATTTTCTAGAGAATAATTGAATCATAGGATAAATAAATACATAAAGTAAACAGAAAATGCATAAAGAGACTTGCACACGCCACAAAAAAATGTATGAGATCGAAATCTTTGATTTTTTTTTGTTTTAATTTAATTACTCGTATACATTTCTTTTGTGTAGTTTTTGCACAATTTCAATTCAAAAAATGCTGAGTTATACGTTCTGGGATAAAGATTTAAGCACTCACACAAACACTATTTTTTTATGAAAATGTAAACAAATGGAAACTGCGCAATGCTTTCGTCCCAGAAACGTTTTGCTCCCCTTGAAGTCAGGCTTTAACTGCTGGGCAGAGTGTGTCAATTGAATTCGAGATTCTGATATAAATTAATCGACAAAGCTATCGCAGAGAACACTTGCCTCTTCGATAAATAGATGGTACACCGAAAAAATTTAAGGTCTTATAATTTTAATCTTTAAATCAAAAATATTTGGTTGAATGGAAAAGTTTTATGCTCTTAAAAACATTAAGATTTTATATCAAAACAAGAAAAGAAACTAACATCGATTTGAAGATTTTGATTGCAATTCGAAATATACATGAATTTAGGCAATAATATGTATACCTTTGTAGATCTACAAGAAAACCTAAAATGGGAGTATTCTAGCTATATAAAATCGATATTTTTATATACTAATTATTTTTTGTAAATCATAGTTTTTCAAGTATCATAACTAGGTAAAAAATGCATTAATATTCATTCGGAAAGCTGTTCTGTGCTATTTTTTATAGGGTTAACCATTCTGCTTACTGTGTTTTAAAATTTAAAAAATTTAACTGTTTGTCAAATTTTGACAATTTTAAGGATGATCACTGATAAAATTTTCGAAAATTTATTTTTTACCGAATATGTCAAGATCGATTCAGTTTCTGATGTTGATTAAGAATATATATGATTTATAGGGTCGGAAATGACTCATTCACTGTGTTGCGAGCTAAAGACTGAAATTGGAATATCCTGAAAGGGTATAATCATATAGCAAACTATTATAAGGATGTGAAACCAATATTCGTGAATAATTTATAATTAAGTTAGGCTGTTAACTTTGAGTATACATTTGTAGATATCGTTAAGGCAAATCGCTGTATAACTTTACATAAGAATTAAGTAATGGGAGCCATGGCAATAAGGTTATTTTAGATCTAGGCCTGATCCCTTCTATATCATCTATGTATATATATAATATAAATAGTCATGCTTAAGACTTACCGCAGTAGAGGACACATCGGAGTAAGCATCTTCCTGGCTATCCAGATTGGCCACGTAATACTTTTGGGGTGGAAGGGTAATCACTATCACTATCACTATAGATGTTATCAGGTAGGCGGCCACGGACAGACTAAGGCCGGCGCGCCGCTAAGCCCCTGTATTTATACCCTGCGAGTCAAGAGAAAAGAGAAAGAGAGTCTGGGAGTCAAGAGAACAGAGAGTGAGAGCGAGAGAGTAAGAAAGAGAAAGAGTTTCCCTCTAGAGATAGGCAAAAAGGCAGAGTGATACCTCTAGAGATACACTGGGAGAGAGAGGCATGACGCAAATAAAAGAACCTGAGCTAATTTTGAACCGCAAATTAGTTTAATTAATTCAATATAAACTATATATATATGTATATTAATTAAACAAAAAAAACGGAAAACAACCGATACTTATTAAGATTATTAAGAAATTCGATTTTATATATCATAATCTTTGTCGCAGATCTTTCAAATTAATCTTAAAACCTTTGCTTTCGTTCTTAACAAATAAATCTTTAATAATTTATTCTGTTACCGTGTGTTAAAAAAATATATAAATAAACAGGAAACAATATAATTGAGCTTTGCAGCTTTCACTTACCTGCCCGCGGATATATTTATGTGAAAAAGTATGCAGTAACTTGGCAAAAGACAGCCAAAAGGCTGCTTTTCACTTTCGAATTTAATGAGCTTCCACGGGACGTGATTATTAGGCGAACGAGCGTACGTGTGGGGTGGTTCCGCTTCCAAAGGTGCTGACAATTCCCCAGCTCCCCAGAGGGAGTGTCCTCCTGTCCTCCTGTCCTCCTTCGTCGACGACTTAACCACATCCACATTGGCGCACCGCCGGAGCCGCCGCATGGGTGCGATTTTCGTAGTTTGCCTGCCATCATCCGCCATCTTCACATATTCAAAAAATGTTTCCCTTTTTCCTCCTTTTTAAGGCGAAACATAAACAATTTTTCGCGACGTTGAAAAACTTTTAACTTTGCTTCGTTCCCCAACATTTTCCACACATGTTTCATGTAGGTAGATATGAGGACACACACACACACAAATATAATATGGTGTGTATATGTCCTTAAAATATACACAGCATCCTTTTCCTAGCTACAGAAAATGGTGTTTCTTTATGAATTTTTCAGGGGAGGGTAAGAGGTTAAGAAGGTTACTCGTAGCTAATGTATTTAAAGTTGTATATTTTAAAACCAAAATGGTCTTTAATGTTTTTGCCATTATATTCTTTTTCCTTTTTTTTTTAAATGGTACAATTTAGCATTTAAAATTTTGGCAACAACGTTGCTAGACATCATACAGATCTCCAGTCTTGATCCTCGATGTTAACTCCTCTTCTGTGGTAACCTCTTTCGATCATGTTTGCCATCGCCAATCGACTCCACCATATCCTCACTGAAGCGTTGAGAGTAGATCACCTCCGACACCCCATCGGCGATATCGTCCAGAGTTAAAGGATGACCATTGGCCACCATCACGGCCAGGATAATGGGGGCTAAGATGTCATTGGCGCAACTGTCCATTGGGCTAAATCCGTCCGCAGAAGAAAAAAAAAAACAAAAACTGAAAACTGAAAACTGAAGCTCAATTTCGACTACTCCGTTGTCCGTGCTTATGTGAATTTATGACAACTCATCTGACAAGCCCGGCAAGGGCCACTTCAGCTCTATCCCATCGGGTTTCCACTTCACCACGGAGTTCGGTGTGGAAATTCAATTTGAAAAAGTGTCACTTGTCAGTTGGTCACAGCAGTCTATTGTGCCATGTGCCCTTTGTTGTTGCTGTTGTGCATTTTTCGGATGCGGCATATCAATACCCCGGAATAGTTGGGGCACTGCGGGGAAGTGCAGATACATTTCGTATGCAAATTGCTCGCAAGTCAGAGACGGGCAAGTCAATAAAAAAAAAGAAGAAAAATAAAAAGAAAAAGAAAGGAAGACACCACCCACAGCAAGCCACACGTATGCAAATGAAGCCAATGGAGAACATCCCATACAGAAGTGGCACAATCTCTGGCTTATTCCATTTCATCTGGATGTTACATGAGCAGGAGCTTGGGATTTATGATTTCTAAACTAGGTTCTTTTCTAGGGGTCTTAAACCAATATCAGTTGAAACTTTGGCACAAAAACAATTCTAGTATTAGATGCTTAATACCCAAAGTTCAAAAAATAAAAAGTTCTATCTGGATATTGAAAATAAAAAATGCATTAATAAAAAATCCCCCTTGAAAGTCACGAGTAACGATAATTATCACTATATAGTTTCCCAGCCCTGCACTCAAGTAATCGTGTCCGACTCCAAAGTATCGAATATATCCATGTGTGCATGCACTTTTTACATGAAATGTGGTTTAGGGGGATTTGCATTCGGCTTTGTGCGATTTCAGTCACTTTCCGACAACAAAGCGGATCGCAGCTATATAAAATCCTCAGTAATCGCCGAGTCGAAGCTATTACAGTATATATGTAAGATAAATAAGCAAAAACAAATAACGAGTATAGTTTTAAAATTGAAAGATTGAGTGCAGTAATAAAATTTAATTATTGCTGAAACGCGTAAATTGTTTTTAAATAATTAGTGCATCTTTATGTATGTTTTTTCAAGTACATAAAACAGTAAATACATATATATACTATATATATATATAAAGTGCCAATGTGTTATCCTCTTGTAGTAAATAATTAAGCTGATAAGCATCGGCATGAAAGGGAAAACAAAAAGTAAACAGCTGAAAGCGGATTGAATTTCTCGTTACAAATACAGATATATACAATACTGAACAACAAAGGCATTACAAAAAGGTTTAAACCTCGGCAATTTTGTTTTGTTTACTCAATATTCCTTTTCATAGATTCATTATCTTGAGGAAGAATATGAACCTCTATTTTTTTTAAATCAAACTATAAAGTTCTATTGTTTCTTTTACTAGATATATACTTTTTGTTTCTATTAATATTTACTGTACGTGACTTATTCCTCAAGTACCTACACATATGTATCAACATATCTTTAACTTCAGATATGTCTATAATACAAATTTCCATTCCATTTCAAAGCAAGTCTGTGCATTAAAAAAAAAACAATATTATCAAATTTCAAGTAAATAACCATTATGAATATTGCAGCGCTATGGCGAAGTCCAAATTTGTCTTTGATTTTGTGAAACTGAAGCAGACATTCTCCGAAATCTGTCCCGACTTCAATGAGGAGCCCTGCTATGACCAACCCACAACCAGTCGTCGCTTTGCCGAGAATGTAATCTTCGTCTACAGCAAGGAGGCCGCGGCAGCCAAGGCCAAGAAAAAGGACGAGTCCTGGTCAATGCAGCTGACTGTAAAAAATTCAAAAGGAACATTAATTCACAGTGAGGTGAAGATCCAGACGCATTGGGTCCGTGATCCGCCGCAGAACCAACCCTTTGTGATGCGCGGCCTCCTGGTGATGTCCTTCAAGCAGGCCAGCCTGCTGGCGGTGGCCAAGTACTGCCAGCTGGTGCCCCACCAGGTGGAGCGTGGCGAAGTGGTGCTCACTCCCCTGGCCGGGGCAGTATTCTCGAAATTCGAGATACCCAAACTGGCCGAGGCTGTGGGAGAACCCCTGGCCGATGTGGTGGTGGCCATAATCTGCAGCTGCCAAACCGATGGCTACTATCTGGAGCACAGTCGCTGCCACATTGCCTTGGTAGCTATTGTCAAGACGGTGGCCGATCTAAAGATGCAGGCCTCCCTTGTCAAGAAGACCATAAAAATGTACAATCTGCATGGAAAGGACTTTGACATGGACAAGTTCAAGGAGTGGAGCATGTTTTTAAAAAAATCTGGCCCCGCTAAGGTGAACAACAGGAGTAATGATGACTTTGATAGGATGACCGAGCAGGTTTTGGCCCTCCAACTATCTATCCAGGAAGAGCAGAATGGTGTGGAGCAGTCCTCTAAAAAGCCAATAAAATGTGCAGCCAAATTTCAGAAATGAAGTGAACTGTCTGAGCATATACACTTCAGGATGTACCCGGAAGTAAGCTTCTACTTGAGCCCGTTGGCTTTCTCTTGCTTCGCATTGAACCAACCAACTGCAGAAATGTCTCTATGTCTGATGTATCATACATCAATGTATCTATTAGATACTATACATATTGTATTTACACTGAAAAACTATTTTGATAAACTACAGTTTTCTTCGGTTCAATGTAAACTTATTGTTTCCAACATTTTTATACCCTTGCAGAGTATTATAATTAAAATCAGAAGTTTGCAGCGCAGTGAAGGAGTCATCTCCGACCATACAAAGTATATATGTACATATATTCTGGATCAGCATCAACAGCCGAGTCGATCTTTTATGAAAATCGGAGGATCAGTAACTATCTTTCAACAGTGTTACTATGAAAAGTAACTATGATCAGGAAGTATCTATGAACATTAAGTAACTATGATCAGTAATTAACCATGATCAGTAAGTAATTATGAGCACTAAGTAACTATGAGGAGTAAGTAACTCTGAACAGTAAGTATCTATTACCAGTAAGTAACTCCGAACAGTAATCATCTACGACTAGTAAGTAACTATGATCATTAAGAATCTATGACCAGTAAGTAACAATGACCAGTAAGTATCTATGACCAGTAAGTGTGTATGATCAGTTACTAACTTTGAACACTAATAAACAATGACTTGCAACTTTGTAACACAACACATTTCTGAGACCCGGCCGGCAGAAGTCACTTCGTTCCGGGGATGTTTGAACCAGTTGAGAATCATAAGCTCAGATGTGCGAGATTTGTTTTGGAACAAATTTAAGCTATTTGAAGGAAACTATTGAGTTATTCTTCTATATAATTTTACTAGTATATAAGTCGGAGCAAGGCGAATCGCTGGACTATATATACACATATAGCTGCCGCAGGAACGATCGGAAAATTGACTATGAGCAGTAATTAAGTATAAGCACGAAGTAACTCTTAACAGTAAGTATCTATGGCCAGTGAGTAACAACGATCAGTAAGTATCTATGACAAGTAATTAAGTATGACCAGTAAGTAACTCTGAACAGTAAGTATCTATGACCAGTAAGTAACTATGACCAGTAAGTATCTATGACCAGTAAGTGTGTATGATCAGTTACTAACTTTGAACACTAATAAACAATGACTTGCAACTTTTGTAACACAACACATTTCTGAGACCTGGCCGGCAGAAGTCACTTCGTTCCGGGGATGTTTGAACCAGTTGAGAATCATAAGCTCAGATGTGCAAGATTTGTTTTGGAACAAATTTAAGCTATTTAAGGAAACTATGCAGTAATTCTTCTATATAATTTTACTAGTATATACGTCGGAGCATGGCAAATCGGTGGACTATATATACACATATAGCTGCCATAGGAACGATGAAAAAATTGACTAGGAGTAGTAATTAAGTATAAACACTTAGTAACTCTAAACAGTAAGTATCTATGGCCAGTGAGTAACAACGATCAGTAAGAACCAATGACAAGTAATTAAGTATGACCAGTAAGTAACTCTGAACAGTAAGCATCTATGACCACTAACAGTGTATGATCAGTTATTAACTTTGAACACTAATAAACAATGACTTGCAACTTTTGTAACACAACACATTTCTGAGACCCGGCCGGCAGAAGTCACTTCGTTCCGGGGATGTTTGAACCAGTTGAGAATCATAAGCTCAGATGTGCGAGATTTGTTTTGGAACAAATTTAAGCTATTTGAAGGAAACTATTGAGTTATTCTTCTAAATAATTTTTCCAGTATATAAGTCAGAGCAATGCGAATCGGTGGAGATATATACGCATATATAGCTGCCGTAGGAACGATCGGAAAATTGACTATGAGCAGTAATTAAGTATAAGCACGAAGTAACTCTTAACAGTAAGTATCTTTGGCCAGTGAGTAACAAAGATCAGTAAGAACCTATGACAAGTAATTAAGTATGACCAGTAAGTAACTCTGAACAGTAAGCATCTATGACCACTAACTGTGTATGATCAGTTATTAACTTTGAACACTAATAAACAATGACTTGCAACTTTTGTAACACAACACATTTCTGAGACCCGGCCGGCAGAAGTCACTTCGTTCCGGGGATGTTTGAACCAGTTGAGAATCATAAGCTCAGATGTGCGAGATTTGTTTTGGAACAAATTTAAGCTATTTGAAGGAAACTATTGAGTTATTCTTCTAAATAATTTTTCCAGTATATAAGTCAGAGCAATGCGAATCGGTGGAGATATATACGCATATATAGCTGCCGTAGGAACGATCGGAAAATTGACTATGAGCAGTAATTAAGTATAAGCACGAAGTAACTCTTAACAGTAAGTATCTTTGGCCAGTGAGTAACAAAGATCAGTAAGAACCTATGACAAGTAATTAAGTATGACCAGTAAGTAACTCTGAACAGTAAGCATCTATGACCACTAACTGTGTATGATCAGTTATTAACTTTGAACACTAATAAACAATGACTTGCAACTTTTGTAACACAACACATTTCTGAGACCCGGCCGGCAGAAGTCACTTCGTTCCGGGGATGTTTGAACCAGTTGAGAATCATAAGCTCAGATGTGCGAGATTTGTTTTGGAACAAATTTAAGCTATTTGAAGGAAACTATTGAGTTATTCTTCTAAATAATTTTTCCAGTATATAAGTCAGAGCAATGCGAATCGGTGGAGATATATACGCATATATAGCTGCCGTAGGAACGATCGGAAAATTGACTATGAGCAGTAATTAAGTATAAGCACGAAGTAACTCTTAACAGTAAATATCTATGACCAGTAAGTATCTATGAGCAGTAAGTAACTCTGAAGAGTAAGTATCTATGAGCAGTAAGTAACTCTGAACAATAAGTATCTATGAGCAGTAATTATCTATGATCAGTAAGCATCTATGACCAGTAAGTAACTATGATCAGTAAGTATCTATAACCAGAAAGTATGATCGATCAGTTACTAACTTTAAACACTAATAAACAATGACTTGCAACTTTTGTAACACAACACATTTCTAAGCCTTGGCCGGCAGCAATCACTTCGTTCCGGCGATGTTAGAACCAGTTGAGAATCATATGCACAGATGTGCGAGATTTGTTTTGGAACATGAGCAAGCTATTTCAATGAAACTATGGAGTTATTATTCTATATAATTTTACTAATATATAATTCAGAGCATGGCGAATCGGTGGACTATATATATACATATATATAGCTGCCATAGGAACAATAGGACAAGACAACAAGTATAACTTTTCCAGTTTTCAACAGATTTTCATCAAATCTGATATATAGCCATTATATTTTAATCCAAAACTTTGTGAAAATCGGATTACTATATTATATAGCTACCATACAAACAATCGTTATAAATAGAGGAAAATGCAAAACGGTGAATGTAAAACTTTTACTAAAAATTTATGTATGAGAATAAAATAAATGCAGGAATTAAATTATTGTTTTATATCATAAATATATATAATTTATATTGCATTAATTGCTAGTGATCGAATCACTTCAATCTTCACTTCAATCTGCAAGGTTATATAAACTTCAGCGTGCCAAAGTAAGCTTCATTTCTTGTTTTGTATTTATTTGTTTATCTAGGAGTTGCAAAACTATTCCGAAATATTTTGATACTGTATAGTTAATATATTTATTAACGTTAACAAAATTACAGTCTACGAAACTGTCTATAAGGTATTGATTGGTAATTTTTGTTTGTTAATATACATGACTTCTTTTCTATAATGACTATATATACAGGATCGATATCATACCAAAACTAAGGAAGATCTACTTTAGTAGGCTTTTAACACATTAATAGTCAGTTAGAAACTATTATTGTATTTTGGCAAAAACAATTAATTTTGCAAGCCATAAAATTCAAATTTGTTTGACTTTTCAAATACTAATGAAAATAAACAATACTTTTGGATAATATAAATGTTTATCACATATTAGTTATAATATATTTCAGTTCAATCTAATATCATTAAATATTTTATCTTTAATGTATCCAAAAACACAGATAATTCTTCGATTCTCCCATCATTAAATACATACTTGGTCTTGGCGTCTTCCTGGTTTTCATTTGGTTTTCTCAGTTGGCTTCGGCTTTCGCTTCTGGAGCTGTATCATCGATAACTTTAGCTTCTGGTGCTCCTTGTGCGTGCAGAGTCCAACGGATTGCAAGAATAACTCCTTGGTGCCTTTCGGCTGGTCGGGTTCTGGCGCCTTTTCGACTGGCTTGCACTGCGAGCGAGCTCTCTTGAGGGCTGCTTGCAGATTAAGACGGCTCGCCATAACCACGTTGGCGGTGTCTGCCGACGACTGCAGTTGTGGGAGTTCCGGAGGCGGTTTTATGGCTTTGACAGGCGGTGGTGCCTGTTCCTCTGGAGTGTCTATGATGAAATACTTCTTTAGCAACTGATCTTCGGTGGGTCGTTCCATAACGAAATGCGGTTTGAGCGACAGTTCCGGGGCAACGATCAGGGGCACTATGGATTGACTGACAATGTCCTGGATCACCCGTTCATCAGGCTTCACGTCCTGCTCGATAAAGGCCAAGCAGAAGCGATCGATGTGATCATGGAGACGTAGCAACAGATACTGGCACTCTGCATTCAACTCGTACAGCATATCCTCCAGTTCGTGCAGATAGTTGTTCTTGGTCACGGGATCCTGCAAGGTAATGGTTGTTAATGAAACGAAATGAAATCTCCTAAAGAGTACTTACGGCATCCTCCTGCTTACCGAAAACATCAACAATTGTCTGCAAGATCGAAAATTTAAACTGTATTCATAGGTTCCATATGATAAAATGTAATGTAAAACATACCTGATGCGTTGCCAGATGCGACTTCATGGCTCGCTGGCAGTAGGCTATATCGTTCACCAATTTCTCTGGCACTTTGTAGAATTTTCGCAAATAATGCTCGAAGAATTTCTGCACATGCAAATCCTTGCTCGGCATGGTGTTGGCCCCGCGCATCTTAACCAGAAAAGCCTTGATGATTTCGTAGCGCTCCTTGTGCGAAAACTCGTTAAAGTTAATAGTTTCCATGGCGTTCAATTGTGTGCGAGTTGTGAAATAACATTTAATTTATAATTTTTTTGTTTTGACGCCACAAATTGCCGCTTCGCCGTAAAGTGTGCCCACATTCGTGGTTTTATAGTTCCTTTAAAATACCAAGAGCGTAGTGGCAGCCCTATGATTTCGATATACGCTTATCGATCAGTCGTTATTTATCGGTTTTTGAATTTTACTACTCCATTGCGAGCTTTCTACTAAGATCAATCCAATTATTTAACAGTTTGTCATAGTTACTATTTAGCACTTTGAGCAACAAGGTGCCGCGTTGGTAATTAATGGGAAACCACCAATTTACGACCAGAACCTGCCCAGCTGTCAATTCAGACTCACAGTTCTGTGCTATGGCCGTAACTATGATTGATAGTAGCGACTGTGGCTGAGCTCTCTGTGCACCCATGTGCGTAAATAAAATAATTACTATTTAATTATTCACATATTGATCGGCACATACGTGCCAAATGTATGCGAAACTGTGTCCATTTCAATTAAGCGTTCTCGCAAATAAATACAGTGGTTGTAAAAGTAAACGGCCATTATTGAATGATTTACATGCTGCAGAACTTGCTTTTCCTCTTAACTATGTAAGTAGGTACTTATGCTGCATTGTTACAATATGTGTACTTCAATTTACCTAAATGGGCACAAGTGTAAACTGAGGCATTTATGCATGTGCACAGCAGGTTTGGTCCTCGTTCTCTTAGATCTGAGATGCTCCACACTCCTTAGCTGAAATCAACTGATGTTTTCCTTGTGTTTTCGCAATATCCTTGGGCAACTTTAAAGCTCTTTGGCCCGGCAAGAAAACTTTTGACCGCAAAAAGGGTCTGCCGGAGGAGCTCTATAATCCTCAAACGGCTTTGGTGTTGCCAAAGCAACCAGAATACGCAGCAAATCCTGGACAGCAGAGCGGCCTTCACTGGGTAAAGGCCAAAACAGATGCAACTGAAATCTCATCATAAGCTCTGCCTTGGCCAAATCTGAAGTTCGCTTTCAGCAAAATGAGATTTAAGGACGAGGCTGTATTTCCATGACTTTCCCTAAAATATTCCTTTAATAATTATTTTATAACTATATAAATAAAACGAGTATCAGTGAAGTTCGTATTATATTCCTATTGAAAACTATAACTTAACTTCTCCAAGTAATTTTGTTTATCCAACATTTTATGTAAGACTGCAAATCACCGAAGGAACATTGTCAGTACCTGATAAATAATTTATTTTTATTGTTTTTTTTTTTCGGTGGTGTTCCAGGGGAGTCGACTTAAATATCGTGCAGCTAATAATAAAAGTCATGAACGACGCACTCCGCGTACTTCGCTGGGCGAGTCCGTATAACTGATGGCTTCTGGATGCCGGGCAATATTCATCTTGCGACTTCAAAGGATGGGCGTGGCAACAATAGATGGGCTCGGGACAGAACAATACTCGCCGTTGTCCCGGGCGACGCAACGGTTAAGGAGGCACTTTTCGAGGCAAAAAAAAAAAGGGACGAACAAAAAGGACAATGGCACCTAATGGTCCGATGTGGTGTTGGTGGTGTCGGTGGCTTCGGCGTCGGCATTGGCACTGTTTGGTATGGTGGAGTGGTGGAGTGGCTGGTGTTGCCGGTGGTTCCGGCCGGAACAGTTGCACGCGGGCTCCGACAGTGTCCCTCATTTATCATTTACACACCAACGCACGGGAAAACAGTCCGAACATAGCCCCAATGATGGGATGCTGGGTATGTTGTGGCCCGGCGGCGGATGGCAGGGAATGGATTCTATTGCAAAACCCCGGCAGAAATTCCATTAACGCTTTATGTCGGCGCATGCGGCACAGCGGCCCGTCATTTGCATTGATTAAATCACTTTGCGGTCGGTTCGGCAAATGGTTTAAAAATCTCCACCAACTTTCCGCTCAATTGTTGCTCGTGGACCTCCACCCGCCTCGATTTTTATGCACTCCGCTGGCGTCCCTCATTTTTTGCTTTCTTTATTTTATATATTTTTGTATTTTTGGGTCTCTTTATGTGTGCCTTACAAATTGCTATTGTTTTTTATTCAGCTTTTCCCCCCAGAACTGCCGAATTTCTAGTCAGGTTTCGTGTTGCCATGTTTCCAATAAATTTCACTCTACAACCCTCTGATGGCAATGTGGATTTTTGGTTCGTGAATTCCCGCAGATGAGGAAAATGGTGGAATTGTGTTTAATTGATTCCCATGGGAACTGGTCGAATTTGCCATGTTTGTACTCACCCAGCATCCCTAGTTACCCTTTACCCTCTACCTTAATCGAAATGATTTGTTTGGTGAAATTTGCTTGTGGATTTAATTTTAAAATATTTATGTCATTTACAAAAAACCCAGTCTATTTAATAAAATAAACTTCTAGAGCTCCCACAAAATAAATATGATATGTGGTTTAATCAGAATTCACTTCAGAAACAACATCGAATGAGAACCAACTGTCGAAATTGAAAATGACCCTAGTGCCCCCTTCCGCCACTAACTGCTGTACAGGCTGCATGAATTTCCACTCAATTTCCATGCTGTCTGCAGCAGGCAGACTTTTAAACAATAACAAAACTGTGCCAATACACGGGCCAAAAGTTTCAAACAAAAGCAAAAGAAACCGAGGCGATGGTTCGCATTTACACAGTTACCGCACCTTTACAAGCAAAAAAAAATATAACACAATGAAATTGCGAAAAATGCCAATGCAGCTCGTGTCAAGAAATAAATATTTTTTCATGCAGGGGAATGAGAAAAATATCCAAATTTAAGGCATTATTTTACGACATTTAAAAGTAATTCTGCTTCTGTAAGTTCAAATTTAACGGCCAATGGCTGATAACAGTTTTCAGCGATTGCAGATGACAGGTGGCGGGGTGGCAACGCCATGCCATTATCAAACAGCTGATTGCCGGTTTTATTTCTTTATTATTTTTTGCAAATTGCACGTAACTTTCAAAACAATAAAGTTTCTACGGAAATCTTCGAAAAGATGCTAATCCTAAACAAATGCCTACCTCTTAGGCAGATTCTCAGACGCTGTCATCGTCAGGGTAAGTGGAAATACTTAAAGATTTCACTGATATTCAAGGCTACCCTTTATAATAGCTATGGAAATTACCAAAATTGGTAACAACCACTTAATTGACTTCAAGGGAAAGTGGCCCGAAGAGGAGCAACAGGAGTTCCGCCTGCACATGCGCATTATCACGGACTTCATAAGCGAATCGGAGGAGCAGCAGCTCCATGAGGAAATTGAGCCCTACATGAGTCGGCTACGCTACGAGTTCGATCACTGGGATGATGTGAGAGAAAATTAATATAATACACATTGAAAGATCTTTCCTTAATGTCAAAGATCCTTTAGGCCATTCATGGCTTCCGGGAGACGGAGCGTAAGAAGTGGTTCCCCCACAACCGAGAGGTTCTGGAGCGCGTGCGTCAGGTGGCCTTCGATGGCGCCATTATGCCATATATACACATCCTGGATCTGGCACCCGATGGTGTAATCAAGCCACATGTGGATAGTACTAGGGTAGGAGAACATCTATCCTTAGAGGCCTTAAATTTACATATATTTTAAATGCTTCGTTAGTACTGTGGCACCACAATCTCTGGCATCAGTTTGCTGAGCGACAGTGTCATGCGACTCGTACGCACGGATGCCCAGCGGTATCAACAGAACCAGCAATCAACGACGGATGCAGGGGAAACGGACTCCAAGGATGCAGACACTGATGCTGCATATCGCCACCAGCCAAAGGAGGCGTCACTGGAAAACAAATTCTACGCCGATCTGCTGCTCCCGCGACGCTCCCTGTACATAATGAGCCACACGGCTCGCTACAATTTCACGCACGAGATACTGGCCAAGGAGCATTCACAGTTCCAGGGCACGCCCGTGCCAAAGACACGTCGCATTTCCATCATTTGTCGCAACGACCCTTGAGACAGAGCGTAGGTCATCTCTTAAAAAGAGTTGAAAAAATGTTTGTTTAACTTTTACCCCAAATATTTATCGACGTATTCCTAGTCTGATTTGTATTTTGTGTAAATATTGGAACACAAATTGTATTCCCTCATTATTATAATTCAATAATTAATTTTTTGAAAGCTAAGAATAGTGAAATTTGATTTAATGAGAATGTATATGATTATATATGCTTTCCTTTATATTTCCTTTAGCTTTGTATACTACCTTTGCTAAATTCTTTCATTTTGAAACTATTTATTGTTAATTGCTTAGTTCCTGCATTGAGCCAAGCCTCCGAAGAAAGTTCTTGAGTTCGTCAAGACAAATTGTAGTAATTACAGTCAATAAGTTAATTTCCAGTAATCAAGAAAGACAGAACTCGATATCCTGGCAATAGTTTCTACCTCGCCTTGCTTACCAACTCGTTTAGGAGTTAAAGTTTCAAATGCATCAAGTTGTTAAATAACATGGCGGAGAAGCAGTAAAACTTTCCATTCGATTTTCCTGGCTTTTCGCAATGCGAATTGAAAAGGCGACTAGACAAACACACGTACTTGAAGGAGTGTCAGAGTGGGTTAAAGGATGCTCGCATCCTTGATTAAAAGTTAAGGGCGCCGAACGGCAACAACAACAAATCAGCGTTAGTGGCATTCGTTTACTCAACGCTTGACGCCTTTTAGCCCATTTGTTTGTTTATTAGGGGTTTCTCGCATCGCCTTGGCTTATTTGCTCAGGAGATTGAAGACATCGCCGCAAATCCCAGCGCAAATATAAATCTGTGGGCGTTATTTTCAGCGCCCCGATAACAAAACATGACGATTTGCAAATGATGTCATAAATTTATAAGCAACACGGCAGCTGGGAGGTACTCCACTGCGTATACGCATTCTTTATGATGAACGGCGAGGCGAAGGACGGATATCATTTGGCGATAAAGCATTCTCGCACTTTGATGCGATTTGTTGTGGTTTTTGAATTTTCCAGGAGGCGGCCTGTGGGTGGTGTGAAAGCTCCTCTTTATGTTAGTTTCTCTTACGCTGTTAGAACGGGATCCACAAGGCTGTTAGGGCCCCAAACCCCAGTGCTGTTAGTTTGTCTGAACTTAAATCAGAGTTACTAGCACTTACACGCACGATTGTCCAGATTACACACAATTAAATTAATGATTATGGAAGAAGCAGGATTTTGATTGCAAAATACGCAAGCTTTGTGAATTTTTAAAAGAGTTATTTTTATACCTTTTGCGGGGTACTAAAATTTTAGTCAAATGCTTAAAATACAGTGAAGGCGCCATTTCCGACCAAATAAATCTTATATATTCTTGATCAGAATGATCAGCCGAGTCGATCCAGTCATATTTGGTTAAAAAATAAATTTTAAAAAAATGTTCAAAATTTTATATAAAATTCTTAAAATTTGACAAAAATTTTTATTTTCTTAAATTTTAAATTGAGTAAGCAGATTTATTAAATGAATAAAAACTTTTATTCCTATATAAAAACTATATAAAACTGTCAAAAAATTTTAATGTATTTTCATTTTTTAATATGTTAAATTCATTTTGAAAAATAATTAACGATTAAGAAAATAATACAAAATAACTTTACGAAAGATACAATTATTAATGTTTATTATTAGAATGTCATTTCCAATTCTAATCTATTGATATTTTTTGACCATCAATGGGAACTTTTCAAAAAAAGTTAAGCAAGTTCAAAGAAAACTTGAAACACCTTATCTTATACCCTTTCGAGTGAAAACTTGAACAAGTAATGGAAAAGTAGAAATCAATTGAGCATTAATCTAGCTTGTATTAAAATGGTCAACAAAGTTGCAACACCGATCAAATGAATGAGCCCAAACACGGTTGGGTTATAGTCAGTAGCAACTTTAGCTCTTTCGCTCACGTGGACCACCTTGTCCAGGTGTTCAGTTCATCAACGGTTTAAGAACTTTTGAACATTGTTCAGGACTCAAGTGGGTGAAATGGCTAAAACACGCAAGGACACAAACACGAGCGATTCCAGAACAAGAAGGATAAGAGGAAAAGGCAACTCGAGTGGCTCGGAATGAAAGCCAGATGAAGAAATACACCTGCTGCAGGTGAGTCGATAAAAAAGCCATCAACATTTTGTTTGCCCCAGAAACAGAACAGAGCTGGAGTTTGGCTTAAAATCTGCACAGTAGGAACTGTAAAAGGGGGAATCCCCCACATAGCCCGAATCCCCTCTGACCAACAAAGTGGCAACTGGAAGTTCTGAACAAATTATCAACTGAATGCTACAGAAACAGCAGAAATAACAACAATAATCTCGGCGACAATTTCAAGAGCCAGAGTCCGCAACAATACCCAAAGTAACTTTTTTTTCTCTCTCATAGCTCCTTTATTTCAGTTATTGCTATTGCTATATTATTATTATTTTTATTATTATTATTATTATTATTTGCCTGCCATCCCACTTGTAACAATTTCACCCTTTCTCTGTGTTCTCGGTCCCCCGAAAAGTTGAGCGAAACTTTGGGTTTTTCATTTCGCTGAAGCAGTTCCCGAACTCCACTCGAAGGGTTTTTGGCCCCCAGAAAATAGGTCTTTTCAAGGGTCAGGCCTTTGTTTAGTGAGTTACAATGGGGAAATATGTATTTAAGTATCTTGAGGGGTAAGAATAAATTTAAAATAACTTTTAACTCATTCGGTGGTACTTGTATTTCAAACACTTTCCGAATAAGCAACCTCAGATGTTTATGAAAGCGTTTTATTTGATGTTTTATTTATTTATATTTTAATTTCTTTTATAATTTATAATCACTAGAACACCTGTATCCTCTTATCTTTTTTTGTCTTGAAGGTAATACTTTTATCTAAGAAAATAATATTCTCTTTACAATTTTTAGACACTTTGCTTCGAAAAATCTCCTAGTTTCATAAAATTTCCACCGTTTTGCTTTAAGAAATTCCCAGAAATTCACCAGAACTCAGGCATTGACGGGGTGGAAGAGCGAGAAATGCGCTTGGGGCAGGGCTTTTGTCCTGTGCCGCCTGTCGAAGGACTCGAGAGGACATTTTCGCCTCTCCATGGACTTTTTCGCTGCCAAATATTTTCTTTTAAGCGGCAGAATCTGCTCTGCAACAGGACCGCTTCTTGGCAGCAGGACAAAAAGCAAAAAAAATCCAATTAAATGAAGTCCTTTTTTGTTGCTCCTGCGCTTTTCCAGCGCTTTCTTTATTATCCTGCAGCAGGGGCAGGAGCTGAGGCAGCGCCGGACATGCAGCTTAATGCACAAATTCGCACCCTGACATTTCAATAATCCTCGGATGCAGTACTCCGAACAGTGGTTACGGAAATTAATACGTTAAGTAAATCACTTCAGACCTGCAATTATCCCTACTTAAGTTTTGCAAAGCTACCCACTAGATGTCATTGCTGGATTAACCTGTGAAATGCAGCCGTTCTCAGGTGAGAATGCACTCAGAGAAAAATTTAAGGAAAATATTACACGTCCTTCTTAATTTAAAACCTTTTTAAATAACAAAAATAAAATGTATTAAAAAGTACTCTAATCTTGCTAGTAATACATTTCTTTCGGCAATCCAAAATAAATTATCTTTAAAATAAAACTCCTATAATTATCTCTCATTTATATCCTTTATTTTTGCAGTAATTTTCATCAAATAAGCTCTCTTGGCCCCACGTTCATTATCATTGACCTGGGGAATAGAGGCTATCGATTGTCCTTTCCCTTTCCCCAGGCTCTGCATTCCGAGATTAATTGAGCATAAATTTTTACTGCGCAATGCCCCGGAATTGCGTGAATTGTGAAAAATGTTCACCAACGAGAGGGCCAGGGCCAATGTGTCCTTGAGAAATGTTTAATAGACTTTTAAGTCATTTTTTTGTTGTTGTCCTGCAGGGACCACCATAACCCACCTCCCTTTGCAAGGCTCGCGAACTGCTGTCACCTGCCGGCAATCACGGCCATTAATCACGATTATTTCGAACTGAGATCGACAAACGAGCCACAGCCTGTTCGTTATGTTCCCCACGATTCGGCGCTATTACTCACATTAATAAGTAATTATTTTTCACAGTTTCCCAGCTTCGAATTGGACCTGGATTAAGGTGAGTCATTATATACTTAATACCTTGCCTTTTTTTCGTTCAAAAAGCTGTTTATTTCTGTTAAGATGTGTTGTTTTCTGTCGCCAAATTGTAGAACTTAAAGTTTAACTATTATTTAGGGCTTTCTTTGTGAATCTTCTCTTAAGGTGTTAATTGTTAACCTGTAAATTAACAATTTGAAAATAAACTAGCATTATTCTTTAAACAAAAATTAATTGGAAATAGAGCAAATTCTTATGTAATAGATAGTTTCTTGAAACTGAAACTCACTGAAATGATGCGTGTTTAAACGGGTTAACTTGAGTTTACTTGATAAACAGAAACACTTTAATCCCCATTAGATGGTCCACACTGTGGAGGCTGGATTGAATCCCCCAGGAGGGAGATCTGGTCTTCCCAGCGATTAAAACTTTCTGCAGCGGCCGCTGTTTCAATTTCCAGTTTTGGCCTGCTCCTGATTTCTCCTAGGCCACAAACAGTTGGCCGAGTCGAAAGTTTTCCCTCTGCGGTTAATTCGTTTTTTATTTGTTTTTTTTTTTACTGGCTGTGCGATTGTTTAACCAAGAGCCTCAAAGCCAACTGGCGCCAGTCTGTTCCCCTGCCCGGCGTTTCCATCCTGACCACCACAACAAGTGAGATGTCAATCAATAGTTTTGGAGCTCACTCTGAGCTGCCAAACTTTCGGAGCCCGAATAAATGTGGCACGAGCTGAAAAGTGAAGCCAGATGTGTCCTGGAATATCCTTAGTAACCGGACACACAGTTGTCAGGGAACTTAAAGCGCTTAGTTATACGTTGCTTATAAATGTATAAGTTAAAGAATTCATAGTTCATTTTGGAAATTCTTTATAGACATTTTAAATTTCTATAAATTCTGGGTAAACATAAATGCAGTCCCCCCTCGTTGCAAGACTAATTTCTATATTTATCTACAGAATTTGTTTGTGCAGCTTAGGGAAAATCAATTTTCTTGGACAGCTGAAAAGTAAAAGGTGTCCTGGATATATCTTTTGTCCTGTCACAAATCTTGTGCAACTGCCGCCCCGGAAACTAGCTTACGACATCAGAAAAAAAACTACTAAGATGCGTAAACAATGAGCGTTATGGTCATCCATCCATCCATGTGTGCGTAAGGGGAAAATCTGCAAAAAAGAATGGAAATGCAAGCGCTCACGTATCCGCAGTCTTGGCCAGCATTCCGTGGTTCAGGTAGCAGGACAATGGACTCGAAGTCATACATACAAATTGCATGTTGAGCGCGCACTGGGTACTCAGGAAATTGCAATCAGTGATGCTAAAAGGATAACTAGGACCAAGGTATTCCATTTCTTAAGAGTTTATATATATTTACAATATTTGGTACCTTGAAAAGTGTCATTTTTTAATGAACCCGTTGTCTGTCATGTTTGGAGTTAGTATTATAACAAAAATTAATCCCATCTTCAAAGAGTAGTTAAAACATTTCAAATATTTCCTGAACACTTTCCTATCCAGGTAAAAAGATAATCTGTACCTTTCCATCTCTGAATCCAACTGGGTCAACGAACCAAGATGTCCAGCAGCAACCCGCTGTTCTCCTGCTGTTGGTGCCAGGACAATGCCCAAGACAGAAGTCCTGCTGGGCTTTGTCTTGTGTGCAAATGATAAGCATCTGCAGCGCCGTGGTCCAAGTGTCCTTCCCGGGCGTTTTATCCCAAAAAACAAAGGCGCTTAAAGAGCATGACCTTTCGAAATCCTTATAAGGGAAATCCAAGGACCTATACTAGATAGCTATAACTATAATTCCAAAAGAGAAACCTTCTAATTAATATGTTTTATGACTAGTCTAGTTCGAAGGAGTATATACAATTAATGTGGTAAATTGGTAAACCCAATAACTTGTCCCCATGTTTATACTTGCAAAATAAATTAATAAAAATAAAAATAAATGCAACCTGTAAATTTTCTTTACATTTTTGAATTTTTTAAATATTTAGTTGGTCTGGCAGCGCCACGTGATCGAGTGTTACCGACGATATATCGATAGTGCAAAAAGAAATCGATGTTTTGAAGAGCACATCGATATAACATCGATAGTATCGATAGTGCTCCGATTCTTGCCAGCCTCTATAGGACCGGGAAAAACTCGAAATCTCTCATTTCTTTTCAAACTTTCAAACGCGATCAGCAAAAGGTGAAGCATCCGCGTCGGTGCTGCCTAGTAAAAAGTACAAGTGTGGTCAGTGTGAGCGTAGCCAAACAAGGAATACAAATTCCACCGCTCCCGTGACGCAAAAGGCTGTAGAAATTGAAAGTCAAATGAATTCTGTTCCCAACTGTGTGTGTGAGTGTACAACGAGCGTCAATTTTAATGATAAAATTTGCCTGCGCCTGTGAGTGTGTGCGTTGAGCATATGTCTGTCAGTGTGTTGGTGTAAGCGTCGAGTCGAGCATAAGAAAGCAGCAGAAACAACAACATAGGAGGAGGGCACTTGGCGACGCTTGACGAAAGAGAAGCAAAGAGAAGCGTGAAATCTCCATTTTAATACAGCGAGGAAAACCAAGGAAGGGGTGTATACACGATGGCCAGCTTCCAGATCCACCAGGACGCCAACAACAAGGAGAATCCCGGCGTAACCATTCCGGCCGGAGTCAGGGGCGCAAAGCAGCCGCTGGCCGTGATTGGCAAAGAGAAAATTGCGCTTGCGCCACGGGCCAACTTCGCTGTGCTCAACAACAACAACAATCACAATGGGAATGTGCCTCGTCCGTCCGGAAAAGCGGTAAGTGCCGGGGAAAAAACGAAAAATCCATAGCGCACCGAGAAATTCTAATGCAGCTGCCGATCTTTTTTATGGTGGTGGGATCTGCGTTTATGTGTGTGTGTGTGCGACCAGTGGTGGTGGTTTTCTGTCCTCCCTCTCCTTTTGGTCATATTTCTTTATATTATTTTTGTTTTTGGCTGCACTAAACAGATAACCTTTGCTAATTATTTGCGCCTAACCTATAAGTAACCTAGAAATTGGCACAGCCTGTCGACTGCGCGCCTTTTTCTAAGAACAAAGCAGTGGAGCAAAGAGGACAGCAATAGCAAATGCAATTACACGACACACACACACACACACACATTAGCGCACGCTCACCCATTCCTTGGGAAGCCAAGGAAAGGCGCGCAACTAAACAACAACAACAACAGAAGTAGCGCCTGTAACAGGATTGATCCAAAGAGAAAGACGGGAACCGAGAGAGAGAGAAAGAGTGCGCAATGGCAGCAGGCTGCATTTGCTGTAATTGTTAACCCTTACTCATTGCATATTTATGCCTCCTTTAGCAGGTCTTCCGTGAAGTAAAGGTCCAGAATGCTGATGAAAATGTCAACTATGCAGCAAAGAAGTCGAATGTGGTGCCCGTGGTGGAGCAATTTAAGACCTTCTCCGTTTACGAGGACAACTTCGACACCCATGTGGCCCCACCGGGCAAACCCCTGGCCTCTGTGGCCGATAAAGAGAACCAGCATGCCGCCGAAAAGTGGTAAGTTCTGCTAGAATAGACTTTTTCCTGATGTTTCCTTTACTTTTGTTTATTTTCATCCAGCGGTGTGCAATTCACTGTCTGCGATCTGGACACCACGCCCATGTCCGTCACGGACATCCAGTCGCCCATGTCGGTGGATCGCTCGCTCGCCGAGGTAAGCGGCATTGAAGCAGTTGCCAAGCCCGGAGAGGTAATCAAGGAGCTGCCGCCACGCAATGATCGCGAGCGGTTCTTTGAGGTGGTCCAGTATCAGAGGGATATACTCATCAATTTCCGGGAGAGCGAGGTGAGCTTTTTTTCTATAAAAACTAGGAAACTATCTTCGGGATGCCGAAGTTCATATACCCTTGCAGTTTGCAATTGAATTATAGGATCGAATCGGAAATCGATCATAGATAAGCTTAAAATATTTATAACTAAACCAAAAAACATTAATTTTAATTCGGAAATCTTTCATATTCTAGTTATTTTTTCATCTTTATAAATCTGCTTTATAAATCCTTACAAGCTTCTGACTAAAATTAGAAGGGTATAAATATTTAGTTTAGTTTTAGTTTAAATTCAATCGAAAGTAAAAGTAGTTCGGAGTATAGGGTTTAAAACCCTTACAGTAAAGGGAAATATTTAGCAAAGTGTATTATGAGATAAAAACATGGCCTAAAGTGGCCTGGCTTCTAACTATAATACAAAACGTATATAACTTTATAGATAGAGATAAGAAAAATCAAGATACCACCAAGGGATTCTCCCCTCGAGTGTGTTGCCTGCCATGTGTGTACGTTGTCATGCAAGGCAGGCAAGGCAGACGTAATTTCTCTAAGAGATGGAGGTGGGGTGAGAGGTAACAGGAAGACGAACGGACCCTAAGTCGCACCCTAATGTGGCATTCCTTTCACGCGCCGCTGCCTGGGTAGCAGCAGTAGTAGATTCCCTGCTCTTCCCTTGGTCTTCGTTTAGCGTCACATGTTTACCGAGGCGAAAATGTGCATCTGGTCCTTCGGTTATATTGACTCTTTTGCGTCTTGTCATTGCATTGCTTAAGAGTTTGTATAACCTTCATTCACCACACAGAAATAATGTAATTTGACTTGCAGCTAATTGGTGTGGTTCCTTTTCAGAGCTTTGTTTTGCTTTGGTTCTTTTATAAATTGCGTTGCCTTAATATATATTATGTATTTAAGCTGCTTTGGTTTATTAATTTGGATTTACCAATTGTAAACATTGAAATTTATATTGAAATGGTCTTAAAACAGAACCCCGTGGAATTTCTAAAGTATCCTCGACACGCATGAGAAATTGCCTCACATACTGAGTTTGGTTAAACTGCTGTTGAGGCCGTTTCCCAATCGCGTCCAGGTCACCCACCGGTCCAGTTCAAATAGAATTTTCTCTAATATTGCATTTTCTTGCTTTAAAAGATACTAACTAACGTGAGTTCTTGTTAAACTGATCATAAAATTCATCCGAAACGGCATTGCTCAAGGCCGCCAGAGCATCCTTACGCTGCTGATCCTGTTCCACGGCCAATTTGGCATTGGCTCGCATCAGCTCATCGAACTGGGCCTTGCGTCGTCGCTCGTCCTCGATATGACCAAGGACCAAAGTGCGATCCATATTTATGGCATACTGCTCCCACTGCTTGTCCATCATCTGGGCCTCGGTCTTGCGTTGAGTGGCCAAAGTGAGCTGCTGTTCCTGACCCAAGCGGAAGACACGCAGCTCCTCGGGCGTCATGCCGCGATACATGAAGGCAATCTTCTTGTTCGGATCGGTGCGTGATTGGGCCACATCCGGATTCTCGGTGAGCATGTCGCTCGAGAGCATGTTGTAGATCTCAGCCATGTCGTCCTCGTATTTCTCGCGCTTCTCCCGCTCGCGATCCAATTGCTTCTGCTTGGCCATATTCATGTTGAACTGGCGCACTTGCTGGATCACCTGGTTGCGCATCAGGTGATCTGACTTGGCCATCTCCTCCAGATGCTTGTCTCGGCAGCCGAGGTTCTCCATCAGCATGTTGTCTGCCGTCTTGCGTGCATCTTCAGCCCGCTTTCGCTCTTGAACCTGCTGATCTAGCCAGGCACGCTGCTGATCCCGCTGCCGCACCTTTCGATCCGAATTGTAGAGATCCTCGCCGTGGAAAATCTGTGCACTAGAAACGCCCAGAGTGATGTCATCGTCGGCGACGCGAGTAGGACGCGCCTTCTTCAGATAGTTTGGGTCATTCAAGTCGAATTCGCGACGCTGCTCCATTCGCTGATACCGACAGCGATAGTAGTTGAGATCCGAGTCCGCCACACGCTGTTTCTTCTCCAGCTCCTTGGCCTGGGCCGAGATTAAGCGCTTCTGCAATTGCTCCTGGTCCTCGAACCGTTTGTCGCACTCCAGCTGCATGCTCTTTTGTTTCTTCTTCTCCAGTATCTGGCGTTCCAGCATGTCTATATCGAGCTACAGGGGAGGATGGATGGTTAGATGGAGGGCATATCTTTATTCCAGGATTACACTCACCCCATAGAGACGTTGTTTGGCATTGAAGATGCGCCGCTTGCGTTCCTCCTCATACTGCTCGCGCTTCTGCACCTTCATTGCCTCGTCGAGGTCCTGCTTGGTGCATATTCCGATTTTGAGCGTCATCTTGCCGTATTTTACCAATAGGTTGGAGGTTATTTTATATTCCTGGTAGGTCTGAAAAACTTATATGCTTTTCTGGACTGAAGAAAAGAAACGAATATATGTGTATTTGAGTTTCGGTTGAGTTTGTTTGCCGGGTTGCCGGGTGAGCTTGTCTAGTTAGTTTATTTGTTATTGGCCTTCTCGCATCTATATCCAGTTTATTTAGTTATTGGGTTGGGCACTTGAGTTGTCTTGGATTCCTTTAATTGCCAAGGAAATGGATAAATAGATTACTAAACAAATTAATAATAGTTATGAGTATTTTTTTGTTGTACCTAATTCATTTAATCCAAAACTATTACCCTAATTTAAAAGTGGGTAATTTTTAACTCAGAGCCTAGAGTGTACTTTTTTGGCTTTCTTTTTCGCAAAATGGCCTTAACTGTTTCGTTCCTTTGCCTTTTCTGAAAAGGCCGCACACGCCCGGCGCTTGACGTGTCCAATAATCGTTAAAGCGACCATTAAATAAACACCTAATGTACATATTTGGCCATATATAGACGATATTGGCCAAAAGATTTTCACGTTTGAACTGGGAATTTGAATATGCTGCTCACGTACCACGAAATAACCAATAAACAAATAAAAATTGGTAAATTTGATTCCCTCGCTTTTGCTGGCCACTCCAATGCCTTCTCCCACGGGAGTTGCTTGCTGTGGCATTGGCTACATCGAATTTGGGTTAGGTTTGGACATTTGTGGTACTTCTTACTATTCTATTTACATAGGTATATTTTGCTATAAAACTATTCCTATATTCCTATTTTTATTTAAGTATTTTAATAGTATTTTATAATATTCAGAAAGAACAAAAGAGAATTCTTTAGTGCATTAAATTACATGAAAGTTAAGAATTCCAATGAATAAGAAGAGACTAAGACAATATAACGAATAAGATGCGCAATGCCATACTATTTTATATGTGTAATTTAATGGTATTTACATTACTCATCTTAGTCTTACATTCTATTCATGATTTACGAGGTAATCAATAGCTGATACGCTTATATTGTGTATAAAGATGAGTCCAGAGTTTGACGCCAAATAAATAAATTCATGGAAATAAATACGCCGCTTGCGGGTAGCATCAAGCATAACAATTTTGTGTGAAATGTGTGTATGCTAACGATTAGGATCTCGCTTATGCCAAGCGAAAGAGGGAGTCTCTTGCCTTGCTTAAAGTTTGCTGTAGTAATTACAAAGTATTAGTTTACTAATTTTGTTGACTTAACCTAATCGCTTTGTCCGATCAATCTGAATTTTGCAGAAGAAACATCGCCCCAAGCCGCACTATATGCGCAGGCAGAATGACATCAATCATAACATGCGCTCCATCCTGATTGACTGGCTGGTGGAAGTGTCCGAGGAGTATAAGCTAGACACTGAGACGCTATATCTCTCCGTCTCGTATCTGGATCGCTTCTTGAGCCTGATGATGGTGATGCGCGCCAAGTTGCAATTGGTGGGCACGGCAGCCTTGTACATTGCCTCGTAAGTAGCAAATAATTGTTTACTTTAGAGATGTGTAATAATTAAAAATCCTTTTTTACTTACAGTAAATACGAAGAGATCTACCCACCAGAGGTGGGTGAGTTTGTCTTCCTCACCGACGACAGCTATACCAAGAAGCAGGTGCTGCGCATGGAGCAGGTCATCCTGAAGATTCTCTCCTTTGATTTGTGCACACCGACTGCCTATGTCTTTATTAATACGTACGCGGTGCTGTGCGACATGCCAGATAAACTCAAGTACTTGACGCTGGTAAGTCCTAAGAGTTTTATTCCTGGCATCCTTAATCTCAATTCCCATCCGCGCAGTACATTTCGGAGCTCTCACTGATGGATGGAGATACCTTTATGGTATATTTACCCTCGGTGATGTCATCTGCTTCGCTTGCTTTGGCGCGTCATATTCTGGGCATGGAGATGTGGACACCGCAGTTGGAGGAGATCACTACCTACAAGCTGGAGGACCTGCAAACCGTGGTCCGCCAGCTGTCTCATATGCACAAATCGGCAAAGGACCTCAACACGCAGGCAATGCGGGAAAAGTACAATAGAAACAAGTAAGATATTAAGAATTTTAAAAAAGAAACATACTAAATTAATTTAATTTCCCAATAGGTACAAAAATGTAGCCACGATCGAGGCAATTGAGCTGACCAAGGAGGATCTGGAGCAGCTCTGTCAGTCGTACAACGCCAAGCAAAGTGAGGAGAAGATCGAGGAGCAGAATGAGAATTTGTTTTATAAGTTTTAAGTGTTTTGCCATGCCACTGCCCTGCCATGGTCAAATTGTATTGTAGTTTAGTCTTTCCATGTAATATTTTGTAGATTTAAGTTGAAGAAGGAAATCTCCGCCGGAATTCTGCTCAGCATTGGTTGATCAATGGGCAAGCTCCCGTTACAAGTACTGGACAATTTTATATGAATGCCATATAAACGCAACTTAAAACGAGCTAAATTTACACCTGTCCACGGTGAGAGCTTGCCGCTTCAACCATAAGAGCAGAAGAAACGGCCGCAGTCTTGGAAAACTTAAATTTAGCATAGTGGCAGTCCGCAGACCGATATTTTATGTTTTTACCACCATCAACTAATGTATTTTTATGTATTTATAAAATGAACCATATTGGATGTATACAACGTGTCTTTAGCAGGTACAGCTAACTCTGGAAATTATACCTACTTAAACGCATATTTATATATATATATATACTAACTATTAGACCATAAACGTTCTGTGAACCACGCAACAAGAAATATATGTCGATTTACCAAACAGACACTCTGCAAAGCCATTCTACAGACACGCAAACACACACACACTTGTACACCAATCGTCCTTATCCGTTTCAAATGCTGCGCTCAACTCGTGTTCACGTAAATCTAATGACGCTTACTAAATGTTTATTAAACTTAGTCTAATCTTCCGTGTGGGTGGGTGGATTAATCATGTTGCTGATGGCACAAGCAGCGCACTAGTTAAATGCAGAAGCCGAGAGAGATTTCACGAGGTTTTACTACGCTAACATAAATTATAATTTTACTAACTAATGTAATTTGACTCAATGTAATTGCATTGCCGAGTGCTTTGCTCTCGCAGACCGTATATACCATATACCTATTGTATTCAATAAAATTGTGAAAGTCAAGCACAAAATAATTCTGTTTTACATATGTGTTTGGGATTAAGCTAAGGAATGAGAGTTTTTCGAGGATATTACTATTCCCCTTTCTGGGGCTTACAAAAACGAAACCCACATAACTTGTTACCGTCTTTTCAACATTTGTTTATTCACAAATCATAAAAAAATAACTACAACAATTGGTATCGATGTTGTTGCACTCGCTCTGCGATCAATCACACCGTTCCCGAGTCGCAATATCAAAGAATTCTGGGTATCCACTGGTGAGATGAGCTTCTGGTTCGAGAGCAACGGATATTCATGAAGAGGAAATGGACAAAAACCGAAATGCAAATTCTTCTTTTCCGTATGATTTTGCGCCTTGGGCGTTCTCCTTTCTTTAGTAGGCGAATCGAGGGTCCGGATGGTAGCCAAGCTTGTCCAGAGCCGGATTGCAGGCAAAGTTGATCATGGGCGGTGGGCCGCAGAGCAGCACAATTGTGTCGTCCTTGGCGGGTAGCAGGTGGGCGGCGATCATGTCCTCGTTGATGAAGCCAACACTGTAGGGCCAGCCTGGATAATACAGATTTAAGTAAAAATTGTAGTCAGGAAGTTAACAAAATATAAACGAGTAACAGATGGAGACAACCTGCACACAATCTTTCCCACTGGCTTGGCTTTTGTGAAATGAAAGCAAAACTTAATGGGCAGAAACTATATATGAAGTTTGCCAGCTGGAGCTGTGCTAATCCTAATAGCTAAACCGTTGCTCGGCCCGGTGACCAAGTCTCTCCAGGCCCGGAATACACGTATAGTTGACCATGGGCGGTGGGCCGCACAGGAGGCAGAGAGTATCCGCATTCGGTGGATACAGATGCCGTTGCATCATCTCATCATTAACGTGGCCCGTATTGTAGGACCAGGCTATGAACCGTGCATTCCCCGTTCGCGGCATCCGTTTGAGAGCAGCATGTGGCGAGGGGCACAAGACACAAGATTCTTAACATAATAGATGATTGGCACATGTTGGCACTAATCGATCAGTGATTGTGGAGACGAATGGGTGATGCTGCATGCGAATGAAGCTACCTAGGTTTAACATTCTCAAGTCAAGGAAAAGATTGGTGCAGTGTTCTCAAAGGAATATTCTAATCGATGTAAATTAACGAAATAAATCGAATTCTAAATAATAATTCATATTCTAAAACCAACATTTCAAAAAATAAAATACATAACGACAGGATTTTATCAGTCGTAATTTTGAAATTGATTCTAGAGCTGTACAAAATTTCAAAATAGTCTATAGCCAGCCATCTCAGCATGATGAAATGATATGATCTGATGAACTCGAACACGGGACGGACACCATTACAATTCTGAAAATACTGGAGCTCACCTTCAGCTGCCCTGTCGACGGTATACCAGACCTTAAACTGGTCAGGATGCTTTTGTGCCAGCTCATCCAGCTCCTCACGTAGCAAAATGTCCTTCTCGCTCTGTAAAACAATAATCATAATTTTAATAATAGTTTAAAATTGATAAGTAATACTAATTAATCACAAACCTGATTGGCAAACAGCAGTGCCAGTTCGGTCTTATCCTTATCGCTGCGCTTGAGCACCTCCCTGGCCAGTTGCAGCATTGGTGTGATGCCAGTGCCTCCAGCGATCATGTTCACCCGCTTGGCGGTCACATGCTTGGGCGGATCCTTGCGTAGCTTCTTGATCGAGAAGGTGCCGTTGCCAAGGTACTGCAGACGACCAGAGGGGCCACGGAAGGAGATCTTGTCGCCCACCTCCATCTGTTCCAGGTGCTGCGTCATCTTGCCGCCAGCTGGGAACTTGGGATGCGAGTCCTTGAAGTAAACCTTGACCACCAAATCCACATAGCCCACATCCTCGTCGGATGAAATGGGCGTATACGGTCGGATAACAAGATCATTGTCGATAGTGGCAATTAGATGAATGTGCTGGCCAACGGGCAGGCCAAGGACATGCTGCTTAGACGGCAATCCAAAGCGGAACCGCCTGGTGTCATGGCTGAGCACCTCCTTTTCGATGAGCGGCAACAGGTACTTGTCATTGGGATCTACCAGAGTGCGCAGGCGAGCGGTTCTATTGGGTTCTCGTCGCGGTTTTGTCGACTTCTTGTTGAGCAGATAGTGGACGATAAGAGCTCCGGCAACCACAGCGACTACGCCCACGGCGATTGGTACAAACTGCAAAGGAAAAATAAGTTGTAAAAAGTTCAAATTATACCTTTATTTATAAACCGCTTTACGGGTAAACAACTAATATTATAGAATCGTTTCAGATTGACCCGGGAAGGTAATAGCGTGATTTTAAGACAGATTACAGCTATTGATAATAAAATAATACGCTGATAAGCTTACGTAATTAAAATATAGACATGAATTTAAGAAGCCTTTATATGCATGAATTGCATTTTTCAAGTGATATCACATTTCTTTCGTGGGAAAACTGTTTTAATAACAATTTAACTTGTTATTTACAATTCGCAGGCTGCTAATTAGACCTTAAGCAGCATTACTAATCGAAAAAAGGGACTTGATACTATTTTTGTGTGGGATTTAGACGGATGAAAGGTCACGATGGTCAGTGGAAACCACCGCCAGACAGTTGGCGTGATAAGAAAACAACAAAAATAAACCCACACCCGAGATAGTAATCGAGTTCAGCTGTGTTTGAGACTGCGAAGCCGCAAAAAACCTGCAACTGATTGAGGTTAAAAGCTTGAGACATCAAACTTTGGCCCCATATCAGGGGTGACCCTGAATATTGCATTAGCAAGTTATTAACCATGACGTCACATTCACTACATTCCTCACAAACAGAGAGCTCAGGCAAAAAGAGCGAGCAATGGAAAGAGTAATGAAAAGTGGCAAAGAGAAATTGTTCACGGAAGGGCACTGGAACTTACGTCAAATTCGGTCATTTTATGTTTGTTTGTTTTTAATAATCACTTGTCGGAATTTTGGTTCTGAGTTGCCTTGACTAATTTCCAATTTGAATTGCGCGTGGGACTGGAAAGCAGGTGAATTTCTTTGATCGCGTGTAGCCGCGCACGATTCCGATTTCCAATTGAAATGAAGTCGTCGCGTGGACGTGCCGCTAAAACTTTCCGCTCTTCGCATCAGCCCCTTTCCACTCTCTTTGGATGAGCAAGATGCACAGTCATCACAGTCAGCACTAGTCAGGGAAGTAAGTGAAACTTAACAAATCACAACTTCCATGACATTGCCAAAAAGACTGTTTATAAGTGTAGTACCTATTTTGATTATCAGGTTTTTATACTAGGAATTAAAAAAAAATATAATCATGTTAATAGATCCAATATGATTTTTAAATTCCATAAATTACGAAAATTTATATTACGAAAATCTTTAGAAAATTCAGACAGAATTAATTGAAATTTCCTTGGTGAAGCAGTGCTATTACTTTAGACACTACTGTATGGAACCCGTTTCAAGAGAGCCGAGATAACATAAAATAAGGGAGTAGAAGGCACTGAGAGAGGGACCGCCAGAGAAAAGCTGAGTCTACCTGGGTTTACTAATACTGAGATTACTGTTTATTGATTAAGAGAATCGTGGAATGGCAGAGTTATTATTTAAGAGTGTGTGGGTTTCTGACTAGCCGCAACAGCTGATTGCCTCTCTGCTTTGTTGCGTTGAACTTGACATTGTCTTTGGTTTTAATTAACTTTTGGAGAATCTTTGGGATTGGAGATTGCATCACAGGAAAAACTGGCGACATCGCTTCTTGGGTCTCCTCGGCTGTGGATTGCTGTGCAGGGCCCGCGCCTCATACACTTCAAAGGCATAATCCGCGCCAGAATGCAGCCGCATGAGGGCCGCCTTGTTGCCACAGCGATAACAATAGTTGGGTGCCGACCAAATGGTCACCAGCTGGTGGCCAAAGTGCCAGCGATAGCCCTCCTGGGCCAGCTGGTGGGCCCGGCAAATCAGGGATATGCCATTCCGGCGACGAAACTCCGCCACCACATCGCCGCCAAAGAGTTGACCGTGACCGCGAGGAGATGCCTTCCATCCGGCTGCCTCTTGCGGATCGCTCCAGAGTAGATCCGCCATAGAGCCACTGTCGGGGATCTCTTGGTAGCGATTTAGGCGTTGCAACTCATCCAGCTGTTGGATGTCCGGCGAGAGGCCTCCGTGCACACAAAAAACCGTTCCATCTATAATCGCAGCCAGTGGCAGGAGATCGAAAACGCGGCAGAACATCCTCCAGACATTCGGAGAGCCGTACTTGGCCAGGCACTCCTCGTAGCATCCGTAGGCTCGTGTGGCGCTGCGACACTCGTGATTGCCCCTAAGCAGGCTCACATGCCCGGGATTTTGTACCTTGAGCGCTGCCAGCAGCAGGAAGGTCTCCACGCTATTCTTGCCCCGGTCCACGAGGTCGCCGAGGAACAAATAACGGTGCTGACCGACCTCTCCGCCCAACTCCAGCAGGTGCAGGAGGTCCTCGAACTGACCGTGGATGTCCCCGCACACGATCTGCGGACTCTGCAGGCTCAGCAGGTTCGCCTCTGCGGCGAGCAAGTCGCCCAGTGAGCGGCACAGCCGGCGCACCTCCGCCTCCGTGGGCAGACGGACTGGCACCTGGCGCAGCTTCGCCACCAGACGATCTGCATCGCTCATGCTCAGGTCACTAGACGGACATCACCACTATTTATAAAACGACGACGTCACTGGGCAGCAGTGATGGGAAAGATACGCCTAATTTTGTTTACCTAGGCTAGGTACGAGGTACATTTACACATGTGTTTATAAATATTGATTAACGTTGCAGCGTATAACCAGGTGCATATTCATATTGATTAAACATAATCACAATTTTCAATACAAGATTCTTTCGGTACGTTTGTAAGGTATCTTTTGGTGTTTTGAATAGAAGTACCTAGTATCTGGTTCCCATCACTGTTGACCAATGCAAAACCACTTGGGCAGTTGGCCAAAAGAAAAAATCATCTCGTGGCAATTATGAAATGCCAGAAATAACAAGGTGAAGGAAGCGTAGGAGATGGGAGCCAAGGAGTTATGTAAAAACAGCAGCCGCGAGTTGGATAATTTCTTTCCAGTCAACTTACATTGCTCTCGATGAGGCGCGCCATGGCCCGTGGAAAATCAATGCACTCGCGGCTTTAATCCGCTTATATAACTTGCCAGTTGCAACGCACTTTTTTATATCTACTTGATGCCGACTAAACTTAAAATGCAGACTATCTCGCGAAGATAGTGAAAGCAATGTTTTTATTTCCACGCACTCTCAGTAGGTGTATCTCGAAGAGAGCGCGGTACTCTTCTCAGCGTGCCGTTCTCTTTCCACGGTTATTGGAACCAGAAGCTTGGCTGTAAAGAAAGACATGCATTAAAATGGAGCTACTGAAATCATGACTAGCATATATTTACACAGCTACGGATACTCTTCTTTCACAGGCACTCGGACAGTATTTAAAGAAATTAATTTGTTGTAAATTCTAAATTTGTTTCTCTTTTGGCTCCAAAAAGCGGCAATACTAGTGTTGCCAGATAAAAGTTGTCTCGCTAAAAAACATGGCGTTGCCATTCTAGAGAAACATCGAGGTTGAATAAAAATAGTCTCAAATTAAAATTGCCTTAAATTTATTATTAATTCACAATAAAACATTGACAATTTGATTATTTTTACTTCCGTTTATATATTACTTAATTATTTCAACGACTAAATGCTGAATTACTGAGAAAATCCGAAAAATAAAAACAACGATTTCCTTACACGATATTTTCATTCAGTACGGGGTCGCTGAATATGTCGACAGAAGGATTGCAAAGCCAGAACAAATTGTAAATTAATAAATGAATCTTTTTAATTGTTAAAAGAGTAGTTTTAAATATTTAAAGACTATATAGGAGCATTTAATAAGTTTATGAACTTCTTGCGCCTGGGTTTTGTGGTAAATTTACAAATTGACTAATATGATACATTGCCGATATTTTCAGTAATTCAGTTAATTTCGTTTATATTAATATGTTTTATTTGATATGCAAATTAATAAATAAAAAAAAGTAAAATTACCCACTTAGTAATGACTTTTTAAACACTAACTTTTTATTTTTTGAGAAGGTCATTTAAAAAATTCGAAATTTAGAATATGTTTTAGGCGGCTAAAATTATCCTTATTCATTGCTGATATTTCCCTGAAGACTTTACAAGGATTTGTATCAAGCAAGTTCTTAAATATTCAAAAAAAAACTTTTTATACATCCAATGTTAAAATTCAACGTGAAAGTTTATATACCAAATACAAGAACATATAAGTAAAATTAATTCTGATATCGCCGATACGTTTACCGAAATTTTCAGTAGTTTTAAATTTTTATGTTCAAATTTAACTTAATTATGGCTAAGACCTTGATATTATTATTTTATTTCATTAAAATTATAAGTAACACAATTTCGATGCTATTACATTGCCTAAAATTTCTGTTTATTTTTTTTCTTTAAAAATGAAAAAAAAATTAGCGAAAATGGTGGATTTTAAATTTATTAAATTTTATTTTCGCCAGTATCGTGATAATCCAAAAACTTCGATAGTGCCACTCCTATGATGTACTCACATCTCTAACTTGACTTGGCTGGCATCTAGAGCTGGCACAAAATCGATGTTTTCCATTATCAATTTACTCGATCTTTTTACAAATTAAGCATCGATACTATCGGTTCTTAAACTAATTTTAATTTATAATTTAATAAGTTCTTTGTACAATTCTAGTGTTGCCAGATGAAAGTTCTTTCCCTAAAAAACGTGGCGTTGCCATTCTAGGGAAACATCGAGGTTAATAGTCTCAAATTAAAATTGCCTTAAATTTATTATTAATTCATAATAAAACATTGACAATTTGATTATTTTTACATCCGTTTATATATTACTTAATTATTTCAACGACTAAATGCTGAATTACTGAGAAAATCCGAAAAATAAAAATAACGATTTCCTTACACGATATTTTCATTCAATACGGGGTCGCTGAATATGTCGACAGAAGGATTGCAAAGCCAGAACAAATTGTAAATTAATAAATTAATCTTTTTAATTGTTAAAAGAGTAGTTTTAAATATTTAAAGACTATATAGGAGCATTTAATAAGTTTATGAACTTCTTGCGCCTGGGTTTTGTGGTAAATTTACAAATTGACTAATATGATACATTGCCGATATTTTCAGTAATTCAGTTAATTTCGTTTATATTAATATTTTTTATTTGATATGCAAATTAATAAATAAAAAAAAAATAAATATAAGTAAAATTACCTACTTAGCAATGACTTTTTAAACATTAACTTTATATTTTTTAAGAAGGTCATTGAAAAAATTCGGAATTTAGAATATGTTTTAAGCGGCTAAAATTATTCTTATTCATTGCTGACGTCTGAACACTTTACAAGGGTTTGCATCATTAAAATTCTTAAATATTAAAAAAAACCTAATTTTTACTGATAATTTTAATTTTTTTTTTTTAATTTAACATTAAGCATCGATACGATCGGTTCTTAAACCATTTTTAATTTATAATTTAATAAGTTCTTTGTACTTTTTAATTACTTTAATGGAAGGTGTAATAACAATTTCGGACTTCAGAGTAACCAACAAAATATTGATGATAAATTTTCAACAACCAAAAACGACCGGCGACCGATAGCATCCAAGTGAGAGTTCTTTTAACCTAACAGCCAACGAGAGAGAATTCTGTTAATTTACGCTGGATGAGAGCAGGTCTGTTAACAAATTTTACTTCCATTGAATTCCACATGGAATTCTACTTCCTACATGAAAATTCGACCCCAAAGGCTCGAAATTCTGCCCAATTTATATGTAAACGTGTAAAACGGTTCTGGACACGTGTAGAAAAACGTAAGATGTTAGACAATCGACAATCGATAGTTTTCCGATGTCTTGCTGCTCAACCTTACATCTCTTTCTTTCAAAATCGAATCGTTGAACAGCGAGGATGGCGTAAGTAAAATTTTTAAAAATTAAGTGGCATCGGCAACGTTTTTAAATTAATTTAAGTGTGGAGCGCTGGGCCGGGGCTCTGTGGTCATGCCCAGATGGATATTTCTTGAGTTCGGCAATCAGAAACCAGCTTTTTAGACCTTTTTCCATGTCCATATCAGTTTGGAAATGATTGCAAAAGTAAATGTGATTTTTGTGCTAAATATGCAACTAGTATGTGGGCTGCCATTATTTGCGCATTTGTTCGACAGTTAAACAAGCTCCGCGAGGCGCTTTAAGTATTGTTTCACCGTGAAATAGGCAACTAATTGCATTTTTCGTTGCAGGTCGAAAGTTTCGCGTGACACGCTGTATGAGGGCGTCAATGGACTCCTGGAGGCTTCGGCCAAGAAGAAGCGTGGCTTCCTGGAGACGGTGGAGCTGCAAATCGGCCTGAAGAACTACGATCCCCAGAAGGACAAGCGTTTCTCCGGCACCGTCAAGTATGTTGGCTAAATCACCTGCGCACGTGTGTTGAGCAGCTCCCTCGGGGGCCGAGTCTACCACGGCATCAGGTAGTCGAGTATGTGGCTGCCACATGGCACAGCTCGGCGGACCTGCACTCAGGGTCTTTAAAATTTGAGTAGGTCTCCAGTAATGGACACCGTCCCCCTTTTTAAATAATTCCGAAAACGTGCTCCCTCGTGGGCCTTGTAAGTTTTCCTCTCCCCTGCCCATCCAATCGGTTGCCCGGTTCCTGTCTAAACAGATGACATTTCTGTTAATCCGCAGGTTGAAGCACATCCCCCGTCCCAAGATGAAGGTGTGCATCCTTGGCGATCAGCAGCATTGCGACGAGGCCAAGGCCAACAACGTCGACTACATGGATGCCGAGGCCCTCAAGAAGCTGAACAAGAACAAGAAGCTGGTGAAGAAGCTGGCCAAGTCTTACGATGCCTTCCTGGCCTCCGAGTCGCTCATCAAGCAGATTCCCCGTCTGCTTGGCCCTGGCTTGAACAAGGCCGGCAAGTTCCCTGCCCTGCTGTCGCATCAGGAGTCCATGATCGGCAAGATCGAGGAGGTCAAGTCGACCATCAAGTTCCAGATGAAGAAGGTGCTGTGCCTGTCTGTTGCCGTTGGCCACGTTGGCATGAAGTCCGACGAGCTCGCCCAGAACGTCAACCTGTCCATCAACTTCTTGGTGTCGCTGCTGAAGAAGAACTGGCAAAACGTTCGCTCCCTGCACGTGAAGTCCTCCATGGGCCCACCCCAGCGTCTGTACTAGATGCGTCTCTTTTTTACATCTATCAATAAAGGAGAAGCTACATTGCTTAAATGTAACTAAAAACTCTGTATTTTAATTAAGATGTAGGGTTAGATTTCGGTGGAGCTTATGGTTCTAGCTAGAAAGTCGCGCACTTCGAGCGCCGCATTTGTTTGTCTGTCTTCGCACACGATGTCCGGCAGTGGCTCCGCCCGGAACTTTGACACGTCCACTGCGTTGCCCCACTCCAGCAGATGGGGCTCGCTCAGTTCCTCCAACAGATTGTGCAGCACTGCGGCCGCGGTGATGATGCAAGACGCTGTGTGAAAGCTAATGTCCAGTGGCTGGCTGAGGAAACTCCAGCGAGACATGAGGCGATGCAGGGCACAGTCACTTAGCTCCTGGAGGTGCTCTGCAACCTCATTGAAGTCGTGCTCGTGTGGGGCAATTGGATCTATGTAGCGCTGCAGCAACCACGGACGGAGGGGGTAATTCTGATAAACGGGAGCCAACACAAAGGCCGGAACTGGCCGATCGTTGATGCGGAATTTGGGCAGGGTCGAGAGGTTATTGGGCGCATGGGAGAACATGGGCACCAGCGTTGCCCGAACACCACATCCCAGCTGCAGCTCCCTGAAGAGCATGCGATCGTCCAGCAGATACTCCATGCGCAGCACCGAACCGCTGGTGGAGTGCTTAACGTCACCAGCATTGGCTCTTATGGGAATGGAGCAGACGCCCAGGACTCCGATGAGGGCAGGTGGCATGTTGCTTTCGCGCTGGAATCCCTCCGCCACACTGTTGCAGTCCACCGGATGCTGAGGCAGCTGGCGCAGAGCACGTCCCAAAGTCGACATGACGGCATTGCAGAAGACTTTCAGGCACTTGATCGTCCGTGGCCGGGGCACGGAAAAACGCTCAGCGATCAGGGAGAGGCGCTCTCCGCCGGCCAGGAAGTAAAGGGCCAGAGCCACGCACTTTGCGGTCGAAATGGTTGGCGTCTTGCGTGTCAATTCCTCAGCCATCTTGAGAGTGGGAGCCAGCTGCTTGCATAGCGTTTCAAAGGTGCCGCGTGTTACATGAAGGGTGCTCAGGAATTCCCATTCGCTCAGCTCGGGAATCACGTCCTCAAAGAAACGGGAATCGAACACAGGGAAGTCCGTCGCTGTGACCACCTCCTCCGTCCCGCTGGCCTCGGTCTCCTCATCATCATCGACATCGGCCTGCTTTAGGCGCATCATGGCAAACATTTGCAGGTAGTTGGAGTGCATCTCCATCATCTGTTGCATGAAAAAGGAACGCATCATCTTCAATCGTCGCCTCGTCCTCTGCTGGGCCCTGCGCCGCAAGGTGACCACGGTGGACTGCACATGGTGCAGGTGCTGGCGGATCAGCTTGGCGATTTTCTCCTTGCGACTCTGAAAGTCCGCGCTGGCCCCCTGGCCCCGGCTGTTTTTTAACTTTGCCAAGGCACTTAGTAAGTTTTTATTTATATTTTCTAATTCTTCCATGTTTTTTAGCAATAGTGGTGGCAAAGCATCGATGGCACTGTCGATAACAGAAATCGATTGTTGGCGTGCTTTAAAAGTTTGCCTACTGGCGGGGAATTTAAAATATAATTTTAAAATATGCAGAAACTTTAATTAGGTATGGTTATTATTCGGCATTAAAATAACTACCAAAAAATGTTATTAAGAAGCATAACATGATAAAATGTTAAAATGTTTATAAAGTCTGATTTCAAGGAGCTTAAACCAGTTTACTAGAATTTTTTGCAAAAACTGGTCTCATTTATTAATTATTTGTTTAATCGCTTATACTAATTAGGTTGTTTATATATCGAGTATTATGGTTCGATTAAATTAATATCCAGTTGGAATCCCAAACCACTAAAATTTGGCGACTTCTTTGCAACAATAATCACGTTATTATGCGTTATGGTAAAGTCATCCGGCCTGGTGGATCCACATAGGGTTTTAACAGGTTTGGAATCAACAGCATTGACAGTGTAAAATCGTATATTGTCCAGATTGCAATTGATCTCCGAACCCATGTCGAATACTGCAAATACAACATATAAATACAAAAATTATGGAAGATTTAAAAAGAAATATTTGTATTTTCCCCACCTGAGAAGCTAAAACGCAAATTACCGCCTGGTGGGACTGACACAGTCCAAGAGCAAAGGGAATCATTGCGACCATCGTAGGAGGGATTCCCCACATGGCTCCCCATAGACCCGTGCACAGCTAAGTCGCCACCGCAGCCGCTGGGGAACTTGTTGCTGGTGGAGAAGTAGAAAAACTTGAGGGTGCCGACACCCACACTGTCCAGGCGCAGCTCGTTGGTGGTCGTAAACCTTGTAACGGTTTCCCATTGAGTGTTCGTGGTGGTAAAAATGGTCCTGTTGGTCTTAAGATCCGTTACCTGAGGGAAGATACATTTATGAGTAATATATATTTAATTTAATAAAATTAGGCGTTCGCTCACGTTGAAGTAGTGCCGATCTTCGGTTTCGAACAGCACAGTAAGGACGTGCAGGGTTATGCTGTAACCTTCTGGCACTCGAATATACTCTGTGCAGTTGGCCAAGGAGTCGGTCTCAATGATCTGGCTCAGGTCGGTGTAGTTTCGATTGCACGCTAAGAACATATATAAATATAATCCGTCGTACTAATAGAACAAGTTGGTCAGAAATACTTACTTGGTTTTCGGCGAAAAACTACTTCGAACCCTGTAAACTCATTAAACGCCGAGCTGTGGAAGGTAAGTTCCAAAATGTCACGTTTTCTGATATCTCTAATCATTCTATAGCTTTGATTGTAATAACCGCAAAAATCTTGAGAGTTTGAGATCGAAAATGACTGTGAAATAAAAGTATAATTGTATAATAAACGCTAAAGGAAAGAAATAGGATTGAAGCTTACAGATATCTTAGCCAAGCGCAAGTAGTCCTCGCACTTTCCCGTCCGTTGAGATATTTCAGTGAGATTGAGATGCTTCAATTCGATTTCCACATCTCCTTCGGACCTAATGGTCCAAGTGCACTGGATACTCCCCTCATAGCCCTTGGTGGCATTATCGTACTTCAGTCCCAGTGAGAAACTCTGTAGAAAGGTGGAAATTGATACATAATCGGGTTTATCTGGCAGATGCTATTCTCACCTCATTCAAGCTCATATCGTACTCCGTCTGACCACACACCGTGGTTTCCATTTGCAGGATTAGCTCGAAGCTGATATTCCTGGACAGCGTTGCTGTGGCGCTGAGCTGGATAAGCATGTCCGCGTAGGAACTAAAGACCTTGGTCCGGTTTGAGCCTAATGCATGAAACCTGCCCAGACTTTGGCTTTCGACGGCCCTGCTGTCGCGAATCTCTATGTAGCTGCAGGTGCGACAGGAGTCATCATTAAGCTGCAGCTTGCGCAGCTCCACGGACAACCGTTGGTCCGCCGGAACATTGGCCCGGAACTGGCACAGTAAGGTTTCGCTGACATTGATCCTGAACGAGCGCATCAGATTCATCCTGGGCACGGACTGGTCCAAGGTCACTTGCTCGTTGCAGTTCGGCGTGAAGCGAACGCTGGCCAGGAAGCCTCTCTGGTTGTTGGAACTGTCCGTGGTGAGGACAACCAGTGCCTCGTTGCTATCCACCATAATAGTGGGTGGGTCCGTCTGATTGCCGCACAACTGTCGCTGCATCTGCTCCTGGGTGGCCGTTGAGCCACGGTAAATGGTCAAACTGTCAAAATTGCAGGTCTGGCTCTTCTCCAAGTCGAAGTACTTGAACTCCAACACAATGGCGTGCTGCTGCGGCGCCGTAATTCGCCATTTGCACTTTAAGTTGTGCGCATATCTGCCGGAGTCTCCATCATCTTGCGGGGGACGTAGGGAGAAAGGCTCGGTGTGGTTGCCACCGCATCCTATAAGCTGGTAATGCAGCTGGAACCGTCGCAGTGCTGTTGAGACAAACTGTAGCCGCACTCTTCCGCGGCCATTCACCTCGAATTCCGGACAGAACCTGCCAATGCTCACATCCTGACCCTGAGCGCCGCTCTTGTAGGCCTCAAAGTAGGACTTGGTGCAGATAAACTCGGTCCATGAACGCCCGCTGGTCGTCACAGTTACCGCAATTTGGTGGTCGTCGCTCGAAAGGAGCACGTAGCTACAGTTAAGCTTCTGACCGCGAGCGGCAACCCAGGTAGGACTGTTGATCGTCTGCTTATTGGCTCTAGCCTGCAGTGTAGCATCGCAGCTGGGGGAGACAGTGAAACTGAAGCCGTCGCCGGTTACGTTAGCATTCGTACGGAAAATGACACGCATCCTGGAGGACGGTATTAGTATCTCAGCTGGCACCTGTCGGCCACAGAGGCTGGTCACCTCGACAAAGGATGCTGCGTTCCGGTCGTAGCGCTCCACAGTCAAGCGGTCATTCGAGCAATTGGGAGATGTCTCGATGAAGAATCGATTCTGGAACTGCATCCTTTGGGACAATCCCTCACTGGTGGCAAACTCCCAGATGCGTTCCATGTTGTTTACGTAATCCACGCTCTGAATTGTAACCGGTGGAGATGGTCGCTGGTCAAGGCGAACCACATTCCCGCTGGATATGGATCTCCTCACTTGCAAGTTAAAGGATGTTTTTTGACGCAGAACTCGTCGATCTGAATGGTAGATGATCTTTGTAAATATGCGCTCAAGGAGCGTGCCATTCATGGTCATGCCCCGACACAGTCGTGCTACCTCCTTGGTCCCGCTAAAGATCACTAGGTACTCGCGATCGCAGCTATCGGTGAGGGTTATATTCCCATCGATTACATAGCCGTTGCTCTTTCTCAGCGTCCACAGGCACTCCAGTTCGCCATAATCATTGTCAATGAAGGCCAATAGATCCGGTGACGGAATCACTAGCCCCTCAGATGCCTCGAGATTTCCGCCACAATTGTGACGACGATATGTGGCCCGAAAGCGTTGCAGCTTGACGAACCGACTCTTCAGAAGCGTCACACGTCCCGCCGTGGTGGCTACAGATACATAACTATTGGTAACATTGGCATACATAGGTACTAGCGGACCAAGCGTGACGTCATCTCTGAACACAACTGCTGGACCGCCAATGGATTGGAATAGGTACTCCGCCACCTTAAAGGTGAGCGTTGTGCCCGAAACGCATTTAAATTGGACGCTGCAATAGTAGCCGGTCAGCTGGGCGAGGGATTGGATAGACAATGATCCTGAAGCCTGATCTCCGATACTCGGCGGACAAATGGTGGGTTCATTGGAACTGTAGCGTGCCTTCAACTTGGTAGCACTAAAATCCAATTGGTTGCTCATCACAGTAACGAGCATAAAGTTGTCCGTTGACTCGATAATGCCGCTGCCATTGTAGCCCTCTATCCGAAACTCGGTGATCTTGGATAGGGAGTTTGCGTCGTTGTAGAATGAAAAGTGGGGCATATTCGATAAACGATTGCGTTCAGTTAAAGTTCTGCAACATATTTCAAATATATAAGAAGAAATAATCTTTTAATTCCTCACTCACCTGGTGGCTGTATAGTTTCTATTGGCAAGTCGCATATCCGCCAAATTAAGAAGCTCCAGCTTTACACGCTGACCCTTGGGTACATTGATGCTCCAGCGACAGAATCTCAGCCAGGTTGACGGTGCCATGGGCGAAATCTCGAGGTTCCCTGAAGCTCCATTCACATCCCGTGAGCATGATCCCACTGATCGCTTGTACTGCAGCTTAAATCCCCGGAAGTTCTGCACATTTTGTACTGCCACGAAGCGGATAGCCGCATCGTTGGTGTTAAGGGTAACAATCATGGGCGTGACTGTACTTCCGTCCAGAATCATAAGCTCTCGTTCGTTGTTTGCCATGTCCAGGATTTCGAGGCGATCGCTGGTACTTTTGGATGATGTTCCATTCGGATGAAACGGCAGATGAAGATCGAGTATGTTTAACTCAATGAACATGTCCTTGGGCAGCCGGATTCTGTACACACACTCCGACGGCTTGGGATAGCCACCCAGTGCCGGATAGTTCTCGGAAGTGATAGAACCCCAGTTGGCACTGAACTGGCCACCGCAGGTGCTCAGGGACACGTTTAGTCGGAAGCCTCCGTGGGGTTCACTGAGCTGCGACGTGTAGTGTACCAAGAGCAGGTTGCCCGAGCTCCGTAATGTCTCCTGAAGCTTGCGGCACGTGCGTTTCAGGAACTTGGCCATTGTGGTGGATCCATCGTAGAATTCCACGTTCTCCTTGTCGCAGTGTCGTAGACTCAGCTCAAAGGGATCCTCGAAGTTGGCGGCAACAGTTTCCCCCGGCGGTGCTATCACCAACCACGTGCAGTCCGCATAAGGATGCGGCAGATGTGGATAACCGGGCGAAGTGATCACAAACGATGGAGCTTGCTGGGTCAGCTTAATCTCACCATCACAATCGCTGAACTCCCGATACGTGAGTGACCATAGGTCACCGGCGATCACATTCCTAGCACTGCTTGCAACGTATTTGACGTAGGCATGCGAGCTACTAGTTCGGAATGATTTCTTCTGAAAGCCCTCTCGGTTGCAGAACTTTCCATGATCTAGCAATGGCGCATGATCGTCAAATCCATCGTAGATTAGCCCGTAGTATGGACATGGCAGCAGGCTGCCAGGTAAACTTTCGTACTTGATGCTTATGTCTATCTTTCGGCCTGGCCGCACCTCGATGTGCCAGACGCAATCTACGAACCTTGTCTGCTTCGGAATGGTGCCAACATTGCCCGTCATGTTCGAGCCACATTCTGTGTGGACAGATGCCTGGAAGCCAGTTCTGTTAAAGGAGGCATCACTCCGGAACTCTATCCTGAGATTTGGAGTACCATGGATTCGACGCTGCAAATGTCCCTTCTTACAAATCTTTAGCTCTTCGGTCCAGTGGCTAAGATCAGGAGAACTTTGCATTCTCACATAGTCGGCGGCGCATTCGGGAAAGTCCTCCAGATCAACCGAGTACATAATGGTGGAAATATGCTGTGAAGGATCCTCCGGCTTAAAGGTCCATTGGCAATTTAGATTGGGTGGATAGCCGACCGGATATCCCTCCGTTCTCACCACCTCACGCGAAGCCGGGGCCATTGTATACACCTTTGTGCATTCCCGTGTAGTCAGGGTTTCGTTGCCTTTTACAAGATTGCTGTCAGGGGTCTGCCACGTCAAACGGAATGGACTGAATTCAGCATTCAGAGTCTTTAGGTAAATCACATTACTGCTGGAAGTGAAAGTCCAGGGACTGCTTTCGATTGAGACAGCCAAGGCATTATCATCGTATCCGTCAAAGAGCTGGAAAAATGTACGATTATGATTTATTAACATTTATTTATAGTTTCTTCTACTCACAGCTAGTCCAGAGATGTATTCTTCAAATTTGACTATCACAACATTTTCGCGGGCTGTGAATATCCTCCAGGTGAAGGGTTGATCATCCCCACTAACAAGTGGCGGCGACTCAATGGTTCCATTGGATTTCATTGTAAATTCCATGTTGTGCACTGGGAAGGATACCAAAACATTAGTAACTCTCTGGTTAATGGGATTCCCCCTTACTGTAGCTCCAATGCAACTTGAAACCTGCCGCCGTGTTGCCCGGCTTGCTACGAAACTTGATCCACAGCTGTGAGGTCACAACCAACGGCTTGTCCGGCACTTCCTTGCTACAGTATAAGCCCAGTAATGGGCCCAGAACACCAGAGCGTAGCTCCAGATAGTCTTCGTTGCAGTGCTCCGAATGTACAATATCAATGGCCTCGAAATTAACCTCCAGGGCATTGCCTGGTCGAATCTCCACGCGCCACACGCACTCCACATTGGCCGGATAGCTGTCCGGGTAGTTAGGAGAGCCCAAACTGCCACGGGGAGAGGTGATATTGCCGCCACATGTGTTCTCCAGATTGCCATATTGCGCCTCCAGGCGAACTCCTTTGGTCAGGATGCGCACATTGCTGGCAGACACTAGAAAGTTGGCAAGGTGGTCCGGGCACAACTTGGCAAGCAGCACCTGATCATCATCATTAAGTATTTGAACACCATTTGTGGAATTTTGAGAGCCTAAAGCATCCTTCGAGCAATCCAGGTGGTTAATCCGCAGGCTGAGTTTGCTACCAGGCGGCACTGTTACCAACCAGCTACAATCCTCGTCCAATCGGGATCGCAGGTAACCCTCGCCGGCGGAGACTGGTCCACCGCATTGGCGTTCGTAGTGCATGGCAAATCGACCCCAGGAACCAGCTTGGGCTTTGAACCGCACCTGCAGCTTCTGACCGTGCACTATGCGAATCAACGGCGGTCCATCTCCGCAAGCCTTCTCCAGAAACTTTTCCGTGCCATCCGCCTCCAGTTTGGTGAGTTCCACAAAGCTGACGGAGCAGTTGACAGAGTCCGTCAGATTGACCTGCTCGAACCAGAGACGGATGCCATAACTTTCAGATACCTATGAATGGAACAATTTAGCTGAGATAAATGAATATGATCCTTGATACCTCTACCTGAACAATCCAAATGCACTCCATGTTTGTGGAGAAGTTGGCAACATTACTGCTGTCTGGAACGTCATGGTATCCTGGAGATGTGAGCATGCCGCTGCTGCTCGTCATATAGCCACCACAATTGGCCGGCACCTGGACATAGGAGGCTTTAAAGTACTTCCTCGCCCGTTCCGGGCTGCCGACAAAGCGCACGCGCAGCTCATTGCCAGGCGAGGTGAAGGTTTGCGTTTGCATCTCCTCGCGGCAGCTTCGATATAGCTCCACCGAGGAGTTGAATCCAGCGGGAGCGGACACGGAGAGCACATCTGTGGGACCACACTCCCCCTGGGAGGCCTCAAAGTGGAGCTCGTGCAGCAGGAGGCGGACTTGCATGCCCACCGTCACTGTAATGAACCAGTCGCAATCCATGTCTACGCTGAATGGGGCCTTTGGAGATTCAAGTCTTCCTCCAGTTGCATATAAATGCTCTCCACATCCTATTCGCTGGTATTCGGCCCGGAAGCCACGCTCCTGGTCCGACGAATCGCTCTTGAAGCGAAGAAGCAATCGATTGCCAACACTCGTAATGGGGGCAATGCCGTCGTTTGTGCACAATTTTTGCTCACTCAGAACCTGATCGTCCTGCATGTCCTGCACCGTCAAATGGTCGAATACGCAGGAGCTGCTTCGGGGAAGCTCCACGGCGAAGTGTGAAAACACTAGTCTCAGATGATTCGTACGGCCGCCGGCACGTATATCCCATTCGCAGTTGGCCATCGGCGGATAGTTCTCCGGAAAATTGGGTGTCTCAATGGCTCCCAGCAACCTATCAAGTCGGACATGGCATACCGTTTGGTAGTTAAGTACGAAATCGGTGCCATCGGGATAGGCACTGCTGACATCGTAGCGGACGAGGACGCGATTACTGGTGGACTGGAGCAACTGCGCTCGTGTCCCGTTGCATTGCAACACCAGCGGCCTGCTGGCCGTGGTGGGACCATCAAATATGTTCAGCTGACCCAGGCAGAGGCGCTTGTCATTGCTCTCCAGCTGCAGACTCACCCGAGAACCCTCGGCCACTACAATCTGCCAGTCGCAGGCCAAGACACCACGATTTCCGGCCAGCAAATGAGGCGAATGTATGGCTCCGTTGTGTGAGGTTAGTTTGCCGCCGCACCCGGCACCCATCTGCTGCCAGCTGATTAGAAATCCCCGCCGCTGTATGCTGTCATCCGAATGGAACTTTAGGTGCATGACATTGCCATACGAGGGAAGACGTGGGGGAATCCGGCTGCCGCAATACCGCCCAATCAAGGGCGAAGACTCCGAGTCCCCATTCCTGTGCAGGGAATAGAAGAGATATGGATTAGGCGTAACCTTGGAACAAGATGCTGCTCACCTAATCTCTAGCCAGTCAGTTGAACAGATATCGTCATGGAATGAATCTTCTAGCGTAAAGTTCTTCACCACCAATTCCAAGCGATGGCCTAGCGGTGCTCGAATAATCCACTCACAGTTCTGGGATTCCCCATATTCCTTGGGCCAATTCGGTGATTTTATATGGCCGAAGATATTTGTGAATGTTCCTCCACATTCTACAAAGAAGATTATAAAGAATATTAATGAATATATAAATATGTATATAAAAATGTATATACTGAAATATTAGAAAATTAGATAAATTTACATTTTGTTGAATTTATAGACACTGTTCCATTAGATTTTAAATTCTTAGCAAATTTCTGTGGCATTAATCAGAAATAAGATATATGTATATTATTGTACCTGTCGGAATAATTTCGAACTTTATCATAAACCTTCCCATGGCTCTCTCTCTGATTAAGTTTATAGTCAACAGATCTCCATCGAAGTCGTTAGAAAATCCCCCAGAATAACTGTAAGGGTATATAAATATTTTATTATATTTTTAACTACTATTAAACTACTCACCTATTTAGTAATATTCCTGGGCTTGTGCTGTTATCATAAATCTGAATATTGCCAGAGGCAAACAAATCTGAGACAGATATTCGTTTCCTTCCAGGATAATCAATGTACCACTGGCAAAATGTACTCCGAACATGTTTTACGTAAATTTTGCGCGGGATGTCAAGGAACCCTACGCAGCCGTTGGGCAGAAATTTGTATTCCAAACGCAAGCCCCGGCCGTTGCTCGATCCGCGGAAGACCAGACTGGCCCGATTGTAGTGGGAAAGCAGCAATAGGTTATCGGTGGACTTTACAATATGCCGCTTTTCATCTTTCCCCAAGTACACCTAAAAGATTAGCATTTATTGGGTTGAATCATTTTGGATAAAGTGTCATCATCTTACGTCCAGGTAGTTGGTTTCCATTCCTTCATTGGCCGTGCCCAGAGACAGATCTGTGATGTTCATTTGAATCACGCCATCACTGCCGGTTATGTTGTAGGTGCAGGTCATGTCGCCGAGATAGGAGCGCGGATAATTGGGAGTGGTGATGTAGCCTAAAGGAGGACCAAATGTACCCGTGCACACTGCAAATGAATAGTAATTGTTACATTTTCATATTGATTTATAAAAACACTTTTTTCCTACCTCTACTATAGGTCAACTCGAAGCCCTTTTTCAATTTCAGGCCACTCAGTACGTACTCATAGCGCACCAGGACCTTATTTCTCTGGGAGATCAGCGGTTCAAGCTCACTGGCCTCTGGTCGGCCGCATATTCTTTGCATTAGGGGCGAATCTGTGGAGTCTCCGTCAAAGATTTCAATCTTTTGAAGACGACAACTCTCCGACTGTATCAGATTTACCTGATCCAACACCAATTTCACCTGTGTAAATTGTGGCTGCTCGATTAGGTAAAGGCAGACCTCGGCATTCATGTGCCCACTGATACGGCCGCTCGGCTCCGTAAAGACTCCTCCGCAGCCTGGCTGGCCAGACACCACCTCGTAGTGCACCTGAAAGGAGCTATCTGAGCGCAGCTCGTCCGTGTGCAGCTCCAGGAGCACACTATTCGAGGAGCTATACAATGGCTCTGGTTTGACGGATTTGCAGGCCCGGAGTAGCTTGTGGTCCGAGTCGTAAACGGTCACGGAATCCTGGCTGCAGTTCACTGCCGCGGCATCGCTGCTGCCCAATGTGATGTCGTAGAACCGGAGGAGTAGACGGGTACCGAACGGTGATGTTAGCTGCCAGCGACAGTCAAGTCCGGATCTGGCCAGACCAGGATACCCCGGAGATCGTAGGATTCCGTTTTGACCCAGAGTCAGATTGTCAAGGATCTCACCGCAAGAGAACGGCAGTGAGTTCCAGATGACATGAAAGCCCTTTCCCTGCGTCTCGTTGTCCGAACGGAACCAAAAGAATGCCTGCTCCTGGGTGGTGATCACACTTCCATTTCCCAGCGGTAGCTGCGATCCGCAGAACCGACCGATCATTCGCGAGGCTATGGAGTAGCCGTCGTGAAGCTGCAGGAAATCCGCGGAGCAGTCCGTGCTGTTCTGCAGTTCAAATTGGGTGAAGGTCAAGTTGAGAACTTGGCCCTTAGTAGTGCGTATGATAAAGGGGCAGCGTTCGTCAGCCTGGTATTCACTTTCGGTGCTGGTTTGCGGAAAGTGGAGTTGACCCGTTGGTCCAAGAATTGTGGATCCGCAGAAGAACCGCTCATGGGAGCATCTGGTGCCGGTGAAGCCGGCTGGGCAGTGGCACTGGTACAGGTTACCCGGCAGCAGACGACAGGTGCCTCCGTTGAGGCACGGACTTGGGTGGCAGATATCCGATGAGTTGCACAGAGCTCCCGTGTATCCTGGCTGACAGATGCAGGTGGTTCCTCTGCCGCTCTGCACACACGTCCCATTGTTCAGACACGGATGCTGGTCGCAGGGCTCGCGGCTCGGATCCTTGGTACATCCATCAGCGCCATAGCCATGGCCAAAGCTGCCCAGCGCACAGGTACACACAACCGTCCCTGAAATCAGTTCGCACTTGGCCAGCGGATGGCATATATCCTCCTGGTCGCACGAGTTCGAATCAGCGGCCGTGCAACTGCGTCCATCACCTCTCCAACCCGGTGGACAGCGGCCACAGCGATGGGAGCCCTCTGTGTTGATGCAGGCAACTCGAGGCTGCAAGCTACAGCCACCGTTATTCTCGCCGGCGCACTCGTCCACATCGCGGCAGAAGCGTCCATCGCCCGTGTAGCCGCTGGGACAGGGACCGCAGCGATAGCTTCCCGGCAGATTGATACATAGATCGTGACAGGGATTTACGCTCGGCGCACATTCGTCCACATCCCGTGTACAGGGACTGGCACTTGGCGAGGTCATATTCATATCCGCCCACGTCCAGCCCTGATCACAGACGCACACGTAGCCGGCGGCGCTACCCGTCTGTATGCAGGTGCCATGCTCTCCGCACAGTTCCTTGGATCCACTTCCAAAGCAGGAGTTCTGTCGGAGTCGGCAGTGGGCACCGGAGAAGCCATTGCGGCAGACACAACTGAAAATGGTAAAGATTAAGTTGTGTTCTGATATTGGTGGCTCCGCCTCCTCCTCCACTTACCGATATCCGCCGGGAGTGTTTATGCACTGGCCATTGTTCAGGCAGCCGGCTAGATCCGTGCCAGCGAGGGTGAAGCATTCATTCACATCTTCCTCACAGGTGGGACCCTAAAATGTGATGTGTAAAAAAAGATTGAAAGTTTCTGATTCATTCTGTTTCCAATCTCACAAAAGATATCACCATTGACGCGATCCATGTGAAAATACGCCCACAATCTGCGTCAAGAAGACGCCCCCGCGGATGCACACTTACTTGCCAGGCTGCCGTACACTCGCACTGGAATCCATTGTAGGCATCGTGGCAGATTCCACCGTTCTGGCACGGACTCGACTGGCACTCGTCCCTGGCCAGGTTCGCTGCGATGGTGCGCAGGATGCCAGAAACTCGTTCCACGCGCTGCAACTGCCGACGCAGGAGGCGTTGATTAAGACCGCTCCTTCGTGTTGAATTTCTGGCATTGGACACACGTCGTTCTATCTTTGTGAACTTGCGCTTCACATCGCGGAACTGATCCTTGACAATGTCCAGCGATAGGGGTTCCCTTTTAGCCGCCGCCTGTCGATCAGCCACAATCCTTTGGCGTCGTCGGAGCAATGTCAACATATCCACATCGTTGATCATCACGGTGGCCGCTTCGCCCATTAGACGTAGTGTCACATTGTGATCCCTTTCTGCCGTCAGGAACAGATTATCATTCGATTCTTTCCCTAAATGGGCACGATACTTCTCGTCATCATTCTGTGATCCTTTGACGGAGAGGATTTGCAAGCACAAAACTAGCACAGCACAACTTGGTAACTTAAGTGGAATTTTACCCATTTTTATTCATTTTTGTTTTAAGAAATTATGGGATTTAATATTTAGTATTTCCTGAGAGATTATCACAACACAGAATTAATCGAAAAGGACGAAAACTTTGGGAGCTATACGGACGACAGGCAATATCCACGGAAACTGGCCGCAGGCAGAACTGCATCTCTGATTTTATACCAACGAAAAGTGGGCGTTTCCGATAATGATATAGTAACTAGATGTAGAATATTATTTCTATGGGTAAATGGGATGTTTAGCAAAAAAGAAGGGAGACATTCCGGTTGTTCCTTATCGTTTTTTGCATATTTGTTTAAGTCGTTGAACCTTTGGTTCTTATATATTGTTAATTATTTGTATTTCCTTATAAAAGGAAAAGGTTTGAACATAAAACAAAGTTTAAATTATTATTTAGTTCGTGTTAAAACTATAATTAATTAAGTTGTCTGTAATTAGTACTCATTTATCAGCTCCGATCCAGATCTATTGACCCCCAATGCATGCCTAAGCCTCTATATATACCGATCGAATACTACTGATAAGAGCGACAATGAAATCTTCTAGCTAAAGGCTAATAAACATTAAAACAACGAGTTTTAATGGCTTGGCTCTATATTTTTTGTTTATAATTTTGGACCACGAATTTCGGAAGGTTCTATGGTGTAATGGTTAGCACTCTGGACTTTGAATCCAGCGATCCGAGTTCAAATCTCGGTAGAACCTGTTAAATTCTTACAGGAATTTTATTTTTTTATTTTATAATTTATTGTATTTCAAGAGATTTATACTAAAACCGAGAAATTTAATAATTTAAAGATATTTTGTACTTGGTAATTCCTATTTTTGGTATCTAGTTTAAATTAATACATGTTAATAGATGATAAATAAAGAAATAAGAAGAAATTTACTGAGCAATATAAAACATATATAAATATATGTTTGTTTTAATAATTTTTTAACCTGTAGTTGAAGCTAAAAATATTATAAATAATATTTATTCTTATCTGCAAGTAATCTTGTGAATATAGCTTCAAATCAAGTGAAATCAAAGCCCAATGACAATGACCTTGTGAGTAATTTGATTAACAACGCTTAGCATAAGCACGAATATTCATTCAGAATAATGTGTGAGCATAAAAGATAAAAAGATACATTTGTATCTAACTATCTAGTCATTTGTATTTTTTGCTTTAATCCTAAGTAAACGCGACGCCATGACAACGAGAGAGTGAAAGCGAATTAAATCAATTTAGTTATAATGAAAGCCAGCCGTTGGTAGTCGGTTATGTACTATATATGTACGTATATATAGATATATATATGAACTATTTATAAAAGGAAAAAACAAAAGCAAAAATCAGCTGCTTGACTGCCGTGCGAGCCCCCAACTAGGGTGACTTGCTCTCCATGCTCGGCTACGTTACTCAGTCACAAGCGAGTCGTCGAACGCATCTGGACACCAGCCAGTCGGTCCTCTATAATAAGACTACACAGCCCCGGCATTATGTCAATTTTCTCAAAAATGTTGCTCTTCCGAGCGGGTAAGTCATCATAAATATATATCATAGGACAGCCATACGCCCTATAGATTGAAGAGGCACTAAATACAAATTGTTATAACATCTATATTGCAATGTTTGTTCCTGAATCTCATATCAGATTAAAAAAATGTTCAAAATTTCCTCAATCCTTTCCCAGCTGGCGGACGTCACTATAGCGCTGCGGCCCAGACTCAACTCCGGGATATATTGAGCACACAGCTGGCGGGGATCAAGGAAGCGGGCACCTTCAAGGCAGAACGCATCATTACCTCCTCACAGAGCACCCAAATCACAGTCCAAGGCAGCGACAAGAAGATCCTTAACTTTTGTGCCAACAATTATCTTGGTCTGGCGGTAGGGGAAACTTTTACACACTTACCCCAACTCGACTAAGTTCACGTGTTTCCTCCTCCTCCTCTAGAACAACCCGGAGATCGTGGAGCACAGCCAGAAACTGCTGGATCAGTATGGCGCCGGTCTTAGTTCGGTTCGTTTCATCTGCGGCACTCAGGATATACACAAGGAGCTGGAGCAAAAGATAGCCAAGTTCCATGGTCGCGAAGATACCATCCTGTATGCTTCCTGCTTTGACGCCAATGCCGGAATCTTTGAGGCCATACTCACGCCGGAGGATGCTGTGTTCTCCGATGAACTGAACCACGCCTCGATCATTGACGGCATTCGATTGTGCAAGGCCAAGAAGCAGCGCTACAAGCACCGAGATTTGACCGACTTGGAGCAGCAGCTGAAGGGCAGCGATGCTCGACTGAAGCTTATTGCCACTGATGGTGTCTTCTCCATGGATGGTAACATCGCTCCTCTGGCCCGTATCGTTGAGCTGGCAAAGAAGTATAACGCCTTGGTGTTTGTGGACGAATGCCATGCCACGGGTTTCTTTGGGGCCACGGGCCGCGGTACCGAGGAATATGCCAACGTCATGGGTGAAGTGGATATCATTAACTCAACGCTGGGAAAGGCCCTGGGTGGTGCTTCCGGTGGATATACAACTGGTCCCTCTGAGCTCATCACTTTCCTGCGCCAAAAGTCCAGGCCGTACTTGTTCTCCAATACCTTGCCTCCAGCTGTGGTGGCCGTTGGCCTTAAGGTCATGGATATGCTGCTGAAGTCCAGTGAGCTCACCCAGCGCGTCCAGAGCAATACGCAGCGCTTCCGTGAGGCCATGACCAAGGCGGGATTCACCATAGCCGGTGAAAACCATCCCATATGCCCCGTGATGCTGGGCGATGCTCGTCTTGCTTCGAAGTTTGCCGATGAGATGCTAGGTGAAGCCATAATAATCCTTGTAATATTTGTAGCATTCCTTGATCCTTGACTTTACTTTCAGGACGTGGCATTTATGTCATAGGATTCAGCTACCCAGTGGTACCCCAGGGCAAGGCTCGCATCCGTGTCCAAATCTCGGCTGCTCACACAGAGGCAGAAATCGATCGGGCCATCGCTGCCTTCATTGAAGTTGGTCGCTCTTTGAAGGTGATCCAATAGGATAAAGGATATCCTAACACCAAACCTTGCATTTATAAATTATTTGTAAAAGAAAAAGCTGCATTTGTAAAGGAAATAATAAGTAATAAAAATTAAAATATTTATAAAGGTTGTAAAAAAAGGAATTGTTATCTGTAAAAAGGTTTATCCCTTATTTAAATCAGTTGGATTCGTGTTTATGGAGTTGCTTTATTTGGTTTATAAGTTTAACTAAGGATCATTTACTATGTAAATATATAGAGACTGTTGCAGTTGCGTTTAACTTAAGCTTAGATTGCACAATAGAAGAAGGACTGGCCCGGGCCGGTAAATGCACGCGTGACGAACTAAACCGAGCACGAAACATGTCATGGAAATATATCCATGGTTTTGAAATCATTTGAAATTGTGTCATCAGAATTAAGCCACGAAATGTGATATCTTACAATAGAAATATGACAACTTTACAATGGAATTGGGACCTAAAAACTCCGTTGCATACTATAAGATACATTTTCAAATGATTTCGAAACCAGAGCGATTTCTGTGGCACTTCTAAAATCAATAACAAATAATTAAAGTCGAGTAACAAATAAAAATAAACATATAAACAATTAAGGAAGGTCATTAACTAAAATGGAATTAATGGTTGAGTTGTGGAAATGCCAGTGTCTTGGGTTGGCAAAATATAAACATAAAAGGAAACTTACAAAGCTTGAAGTGTGGAGTGAAGATTGGGCTAGGTGAGTACTGTCGAGGTGTACGCATTGCGATGACTATGAATACTTTGGTTAGTGCTGTGTGTTCGCATGAGATTGGTTAGCTTTAGTTTATAATTCGATTCGAGTCGTTTGCGACTATTATTTGTTGACCAGGCCGCGGGCCTTTGGGTAAGCTGAGGCTGGCTTCTTGGCCGCCGCCGCCGCCGGCACACGACCCGTGGGCGGACGTCGGTTTGAGTCGAGATTGGAACCGGCACTCGGTAGTCCACGGCTGGACTTTATGTTCCGCACATTGGGCATGGAGCTGCCAATAGCTGTTGGGCCAACTCCAGATCCTGCCCCTGCGGCCGCTGTTCCCTTGGCATTCGCATTGATTATGTTCTCCAAACGGCTGCGCAGCGAGTTTGTGTGCGAATCCACAATATCGATGTCATCGCCGCCTGTTTGCATCGCCTGAGCGAGCACCGCCTGCAAGGAGGCAGACACCTTGGGAGTACGATACTCCTGGGTGGTGCGGCAGGGCATCTCCAGCTCGTAGTTGACGATATTCTCACTCTTGAAGCGAAGGGAGCTGGGTGCATTCGACTTGGCCTCTTGCAGGGCATGCTCGGAGATGGGTCTTCGGCGCTGTGGATGTGATACCGGACGCTTGCTGCTGAACTTACCATCGCCCCCAGGGGGCATGGGCAGAGTCATCGAGGAGAACTTCCACTCCTCCTGTTCCTCGTCATACTTGGCCTGAGTGTACAGGCGCTGCTTCACTTCGATGGGCACAAAGTTATCAATGATCAGTAGTTGACGTTTCAGCTCTTTGACCAGTTCATTCTGGGCCATCTCCAGTTCTCTAAGGTCCTGGTTGTGGTCGGATTTGCAGTCGTTTAGCTCCTGCTGTAGGGCCAGATACTTGGCGTAGCACTTGGAGAGCTTGCGCTTCTTCAGCTCCACCTCTTGTTCGAGGGAGACGTTGCGCTCACGTATTTCGAGGGTGGTTTCCTCTTGCAGCTCCAGCTGCTGTTGAATCTCAATTTCACGCTTCTTTCGCTCCGCTATCTCCACCAGCTTCTTTTCCAGCTCGATCTGTCGCTCACTGTACGTGTCCAGCAGATTCTTACCTCCACGCACCAGCTGGCCCTCTAGTTCGGCCAACTTGGCAGCCAGCTTGCTGTTCTCCACCCGCTCTCGTTCTAGTTCCTCGTTGGACTTGGCCACTTCGGCCTCGTTCTCCTTGTCGGACTCGGACTCGGCTCCATCGAGATCGCTCTCCTCTTCCACCGGCTGCTCTACGGTAGATGCCTTCAGAGAGCCAGTCATTTCCTTGGCCACGATCTCCTTCTTCGGCTTCTTGGTGCGTTTCTTGGGTTCGCTTCTCCTGGTCTGCTGCTGTTGCTGCGGAGCAATCAGGCGCTTGAGACGTTCGATCTCCGCCTGGTACTCCTTCAGCTTGGCATCCTGCGGATCCTCGTTCTTGATCGGCTGATTCTGGATGGACTTGGCGCGCGAGGCATAGCGCAGCGTGGTCAGCGTCTCATTATAGTTGTAGTTCGAGGGCCCAATGTTGGCTATCATAATGGTCTTGGAGTTGCCGCCGAGCGAGTCCTGCAGCAAGCGTGTCAGCTTTGAGTCACGGTATGGAACATGAGGCGAACTCTCGGCCAGGGCAGAGATAACGTTACCCAGCGAGGAAAGGGCTAGATTGATCTTGCTGGCTTCCTTCAAACGTTCCGCTGAGGCTCCCGTCTTCGACTGCCGCTCACTGCCAGCCAGATCGATGAGGTTCAGTTTGCCCACCTTGATGGTGTTGGTTTCCGTGTCACACATCTCTATTTTGATCATGAAAATAGCGTGGGATCTCGAACTGTGCTCATTCATGTTGGTGAATCCCACGGTGCGATTCTTATTACCCACCTGCATCACCCGGATCATGTCGTCGACGCTTTTGCAGTTAATGGCATGCAGGTTGGGCACATACACGCCCGATCCCCGTTCCCGAACCTCCAGATTCTTGGAGTTGGGCTTCAGCAGATCCCGCAGCTCCTCCATGTAGATCTCCAGGTAGGACACATCCACTAGGAACTGAAAGTTCTCGGTTCGATTGATGTGCAGCCAGATCTGCTCGAAGGTGCGCGGTATGATGCCCATGAGGTCGTCGTTGCCTCGCACGCCCTCCATGGTGAAGGTCTTGCCGGTGCCTGTTTGTCCATAGGCAAAGATGCAGCCGTTGAATCCCTCCAGCACAGAGGTGACCAGGGGAAAGACTACTTCGTGATACAACGTCGTTTGATTGGCGCTTGCATCGTATGCCGCATCGTAGGTAAAGACCTTGCGCTGCTCCTTGTTGGCATCCACCACATTCTGTAGCTCCACCACGCCCCGGTTTGGATAGACGTTGACCACCTCTGGCGAGCCCTCGGAACGCTCCCGATTGCTCATGGGTCGACACCGGACCACCACCTGGACGCATTCATTCGGCGTCTGGCTGCCGGCAGTTCCGGGTCTCCTTTTCGCACTCATTTCCGCAGATCCTTGCCTTACCGTAGCTTTTTCTTTGTGCTCTTGTGACTAAGGCCGCTCTTCGCTGCCTCTCCACTCCCTGCTGCTGCTGCTTCTCCCCGCCTCTGCTGGCCAGAAGTTGAGTAGCTGTGGCGACGGAAAACAAATGACGAATAAAATCAATAATTCCTTCCTGACGCAACCGACTGCGTTCGCCCCTTATGCTGCCGTGATTCACGCATCGCTGAAAGCCGCACTTCACAGTGGAGCAATGGGGCGAAGCGATTTGGCAATCTTCTATTATTACCTGTTATTTTAAAGCCAATTACTTCACCTTGAAATCGCTTCTTTTTTTTTTTTGTCTCAGCTGCGGGGTTTTAACTGTCTAAAGCGGTCAGTGTGGCCAGCTGCCGTTAGCTAACGGACTAACGCCAGGCGCAAGTATGGCTACACCAATAAATGCGCGCGCAATTTGAAAATTGCGTTATTTTAAATAATTAATTTCAAAGAAATCCGGTTAGATTATTATGTTTATAAAAAACGACCATATTTCAAGTTAAATTTCATTATTGAACTATTTTTGTATTTCGTATATTTATTTACAAATCACGCTTACTGGCCTTTGATTTGCTGGAGCTAGTTTCACCCCGTTTACGTTTATTCAGGGGATTGCGGGGATCGTAGGCATCATACCAATCGTCTCCCTTTTTATTAGCATCCTTGGCCAGAACGGGGGCAGTGCTATTGAAATTCAAGGTGTGCGAGAGCCAGTCGTCACCGATGATTTCCTGCTCCACCACCCTGTCGTCGAGATCTTTTGGTTCCGGTTCGCCATCATCAGAGCCGGACTTGTGCTTCAAGTTGTCCAGCTTGGTGCGGAATTTTGTGAGTAAACTCAATGTGAACTCCTCTCTGTTAAAAATAAAACATCTTTAAATTAAATTGATAACTATTCGGATTATAAAAGTCCACCTTGACTGTCCTTTTGGCTGGAGTTTTGTCTTGGCAGTATACTTCTCCTTGGACTCTATAAAGTCACTGATGTAGTGATTTTCCTTAGCTCCCTTGATCTCGGCTGGTTTGGTGTCCTTCTCCTTTCCATTTAGAAGTTTATCTTTCGTTTGCTTATCCTTTTGATATTCCTTTTTCAGCGAGGCAATTTCCTCGCGAATCTTGGATCTAAAAAATGTAATATCATGTAATTCTAATCTAGGAATTAATTAAATCTTACTTCTTTTCTGAAATTTTGCGACTTTCTTCTTGCTCGCGTGTCATTAGAACATCCTCTTCGCCCTCCGAATCAGTCTTTTCCACCACCGGCTTTGCTTTCTTCTCTGGACGGCTCTTTGAACTCTTGGCAAGCTTCATTTTGACGAGATCTGAATTGGAACTGTCAGGTTCAGCCTTGACACTATTCTCAAGGCAATCGTCAGACAAGCGCTCCTCGCTTTCAGCGCGTTCCACTTTGGGTACTCGAATGGGTTCCTTGCTCAGTTTGGGATCATCGGTGACGTCGTGCAGAGATTTTGCTTTGCCCGCGTTCTGCTTTACGTACACGTTGGTCTCCTCTTCGTCATCCTCGGCTTCTTCGCCAAAGGAGAGTAGGCCAAAGTTTCTGAAAAAGTATTAGAGAAGTAAGCTATAAATGTTGCAAAGTAGAAAAGGTGTTTATGCATGCTATGATTTTAGTTACGGTTAATTATTCCTAACAATTTTAGTTACAGTTAATTAATGCGATACTATAGAAAAAGTAAAATCCCTTACTTGACTCCTTGTCGTTCCTTCTTGCTCTTTTTGGTCTTCGCAGACGGTTTGGCCAGCACACGCGGAACGATGTCGTCGAAGGGATTGCTCAAAACCTCCGTGGAAACGATGCGATGGGCGTGCATGGGCCGTTCCTGATGGTCCACAATACCTTCCTCCAACTTCAGCATGTTGTAGATGGTGTCGCCGGTGACCTTGCCAAACAGTGTGTTCTTGTTCTGCAGCTCCGGCGTGGGCGCGAACGTGAAGAAGAACTGCGAGGCGTTGTCATCCTTGCCGGAATTCGCCATCCCGACCAGGCCGCGACGTGTGTACCGCAGACGTGAGTGGAACTCGTCCTTGAACGGATGCCCGTAAATGGACTCACCTCCGGTGCCATCGCCATTTGGATCACCTCCTTGAACAATGAATCCCTTGACCAGCCGGTGGAACTCGGTGTTTTTGTAGTAGCCCTCCAGGCACAGCTGGACAAAGTTGCGGCACGCCTTCGGACACTCTCGGGCCCACAACTCGATGTCTATGTCACCAACTGTGGTCTTTAGAAGCACCTTGCCCGAAGTGGGCGGCTCTTGGATGTAAATATTGCTCATTTCTTCAGAATTATAAACAAAACAATTTGCTAGAGATGGCAATACATCGATGGCACTATCGACTGTCGAATGGTAAATATATCGCACAATCGGTAACCGTGACTACTGTTGACATTCAAGTTTGTAACTAGGCAACCGTTTGCTTTTCGCGTTTATAGTTTTTACGTTTTTTTGAAGAGTATTTTCATTTAATTCATCATGAACTTTAACGACGATCCCCTTGCGGAACTTCTGAGCGACAACAGCCTCGACAATGACAACTTTTTTGAAACTCCAGCGGGTGGAGGGCACAAGAAGCCACCGAAGACAGCGAAGCCTAAGGGAAAGCTGGAGGATTTGTTTGGCATTCAAGAGGAAACGGAGGCGGACGTCCAGGGGCAAGGGGCTCGGAACAAGCCCACTGCCACCAGCACACCAAGAATTGTCAAGCAGAAGCCTTCCATTTCGTTGGACGACGATGCAGCGGACGATGATGACTTGGGCTTCGATCCCAAGAGGCCTAAAAGTGGTGGCGCCAAGAAGAGCCTTTTCGACGACCTCCTGTCCAGCAGCGTTGAGCCTAAGAAGAACATTTTCGATGAAATTCTGACGGGTTCCACCGATCCCAGTAAGCGTCCTGCCACTGCTAAGCCCTCGATGTCCCGCCAATCCACAGACACTACCACAGATAACTCTCAAGCTAGGCCCAAGACATCCACGGGGCGGAGGAGCTCTGCCCAATCAGCCACTATTAATGTTGATCCCCTTGGACTTTTTGGCAAGGACACTGTTTCGGGTATGTCCACGCCGGTTTCCAGGAAGAGGGGCACCACTGCAGACTGGCTAGGTCTGGAGGCAGCTGCCGCCTCTGCGGTGGAAGCAGTGGAACAGCTAGAGCACCTTCCAGTCGCTCCCAAACCGCAAACCCCCAAGAGACAGCCCTGTACAGAAGTTCCTATTAAGAACGTAGCTGACATCCTCCGACTGCCTGACGCCGAGGAGGCCGAACCAGACCTGGATCTGGCTGCTCCTCCGGGATCGTCTGCGGTGACTGCTGCTACACAGAATATACTGATGCTCAGCAATCTCAATCTGGAGAGTAATCACAAGTTTAATGCCCTGCAGCAGCAGGAAGCACAGCTGGTCATTGCGGCGCAGATGAAGAACCAGGAACGCACCCTCCTGGAGATGCAGCGACGCCAGGAGAAGCAGGATCGAAAGTTCCAAGCCCTGATCCAGCAGCAGTTACAGCGCCAACAGCAAATGGAGGAGCATATAAAGGGTCAGCAGGAACGAATAAACATGCACATACAGCTGATGATGTCGCAGCCTGTCCATGTCCAGGAAGTGGCCCCTGAAACCGCAGAGAAACGGGAGGCCGAGGAAAAAGTTGTCACCAAGGAGGTCAGCAAGGAGCAGGAGCACTGGCTCCTGCTAGAAACAGAGGTCAAGCGTAATCAGCTGGAAAAGCAGCGCTTGGAGGAGCTGGTGGCAAACATGAAGGTTAACTATGAGCAGGAGATCGAAATGATCGATGCCTCGTACAAGTAAGTCTGAAGAAAGTAGCAAAGCTAAGACTAAAAGCTTATTCCTTTTCCAGAAAACAAATAAAGGTCCTCGAGGACCACCTGGCCGCCGTAGAGGATCGACTTAAAACCGAGAACACCGAATTGCAACAGTATTATATCGGCAAACTGGAGAAGCAAAAGGAGGACTACGTGGAGCAGATATCCAACCTGAAGCAAGATCACGAGGATGAGGTTCGTAAGCTGCGTCACTCCCATGAGCTGGACATTGAAGGGATTCGACAGGCCAAAATGTTGGAGCTGGCAGCTGTTCAGGATCATGGCAACTACCTGGAGACTCTTCGACTGGCCTCTAGCAATCTCCAAGAGCTGAGAGACGGAATGACTGGTACTCAGGAGAGGGAACGCCAGTTGGAGGCTCGAGAGCGACGCCTGGCCGACCAGGAGAGGCGCTTAAAGCTTGAAGAAGAGACGGCCGACGAGGAAAAGCGTCGTTTAATGGAACTCGTGAGCACTCTGGAGTTGCAGTTGGGCCGACTCTCCAAAGACTCTGCCGAGGAGAACTGGCAGCTGCGCCAGCGCATGGCCAGCTTGGAGGCGGAGCGCAAGGCCTTCGAGCGCGAGAAGGAGTTCCACCGCGATCAGATGAAGCGGGAGGAGAAGCGAGTTGAGGAGCTCAAGTCCATACAGCTGGAGCAGACGGAGCGACTGCATCACGACCTTCAGCAGGAGCGCACCCAACTGGCAGTGGATCGACAGCAGTTGGAGCTGAAGCTGAAATTGCATGAGCACGGCGACCTGGACAAGGATCGTCTTGAGCTGGAGGCCCAACTAAAGGTGGCCCGTGATGCTATTCGGCGGGCGGACGAGGAGCGGGATCGCTGCCACAAGTTGCAGCGTGAGGTAGAGCAGCGCAAGCGTATCCTGCTGGACAGGGAGAACGCTCTAAACCTCAAGGAGGACGAGCTTGCTCAGGCCAGCGGCGCCTATCGCGTTGCCACTAGTCGCACCCACATGGCGGAGCAAAGGGCCCGCGAGGCCGACCAGCTGCTCCAGGCCAAGCTGCAGCTAATGGGGAAGCGGGCCAATGAGATTGCCGAGAAGGAGGCCCAGCTGGCTCAGGAGCGAATGCTCTTGGCTCAGGACCGCTTAACCCTGCACAATCTCAAGAAACAAATAGCTCGCAGCCGATGTGCTCTCTGCAAAATGGGAGCGGACAGTGCTGAGCTTGCTCTGCGCACAGATCGAAAGAATAATGCGCTGACCACCACGGATCCTCTGCTGCTCCCGATGCAGCCCAGCAAGGCGGAGCTCCTGCTCAAAATGGCAGCCAGTGAGCCGGGGCAAGCTCAGAGCGATATTGTAGACCGAATGCTGGACGAGAACATCGAAGCTTCCTATCGCAGAATGTACAATGCGCCACCCAGCAGTTCCCTGGATGATGTAGACTTTGGCCTGGCTGGTGGGCTTGACGATGACTCCAAGGTGGCCATGGACCACGGAAGAAACTTGGACATGGACCAGGATTTCCTAGCTAACTTTAAATGAAATCAAATATGATTTTTTGACGAGATTGGGTCTAAAGTAAATTAAACACACTACTTTTTTAATATTTAATTTAGTTTTTTTTATAACGAAACTAAAATGAACGTACTGAAAGATTCAATCAATTCAAAATAAGCTTGCTACTTCCGCTTATCGTAGACTTTAACCGCTCAACAGGTTGTTGCGGTCATCGATGCTATCGATTCCACAACGTCGATCACCGATGACTCTATCGATGTCTCGCCACCTCTATCGCTGCTTGTTGCATTCCGTTTTTTCGTGTTATTCGTAAAAAGCATTTTAACTTAGTTTAAACAATATGTAAATAGTACGCGGTAGTGCAAGAACATAAGCTTAAGTAATATCAAGTTAATCAGTATTTTGGCGTCTCCGCCAAGGCTTTTTATATTCCGTTTTCGTGACTGTTTTGTGTCTGTGCTTATGTGTTCGTTTATGTGTGTGTGTGTGGTGTAGGTGTGTAGGAGGAGTCCAAAAACTAAACCTCTTTTCGGTAGTTTTAACTCGTAAGCTTAGAAAAGCTAGTAAAAACAGCAAGTGGTGGGAAACACTCGGCTTAGCCCGGTGGATGAAACTCGAAGCCGACGCATATTGGGCAACTGAATAACGGAACCGACAACCAGGCGGAGGTGACACCTCAAAAAGCAAGTAAGTTGGCACTCAGCGAATGTGAGGCACAAAAGAAGAAGAGTAGCCGTACAAATGACCGACTACAAACATATTTACGAATGTATATTAATGACAATCACCATTATCAACGCCCTCCCACAGGTTTTCGCCGTTTTGTTATTTCGCTATTTGCTTCGTTTTTGCTCTTATATTGCCCCACGTTTGCAGTATAATAAATTGGCAATCAATTCCGTTGATTGATGTTCATGAATAGTTAAGGTTTTGCACATATGTACAATTTGTTGCAATTTATTGATTTACCTTAACCTTTTTGCGGCAGATATTCTCATTCTCTCTCTCACTGGTTCTCTCTCTCTCGCCGGTTCATGTTTTCTTATCTCCTATTCCGCCTTCTCCTATTCGCAATCATACACACATGCATGCATATACATATGTGTGTGTGAGGCTGTGTTTATGCCCGAACAGCTGTTTCCTATCTGAAAACAAGAAGAGCTTCAATGGGAACAAAATCGTGCCGCTTTTCTTGCAGAGATAATTTATAATAAGAAAATATATGTACATATGTATATAATGAAATCGCTTGGGAATTGCTTACCACAGCTTTCATTCACGCAAATTGATGCCGCCCGCTACTGTTTGTATTTATTTGTTTATTTACAATTGCGTGCACAATTGCGCCTTTTTGCGCCACTCCAATGAATTTTGCAATCAGAAATTTGGAGCGTTTGCATTTGGCCTATTTGCTATATGGACGATTTCTCATATCAGCACGGAATTTGAATTTTTTTGTTTACTTTTGTTGTATTTTAAAAAATTACTGTGGTTCGTTCTTTTCATTTTTTCGTATTTCCGGTCTGTTTTTTTTTCTAAAGAAATGAATAAAACAGAAGCTAAACAAAGTCCTAATCAAAATGTGGGGCTCCTCAGCAATCTACAAAGTATGCCTTGATATGGACATATTCTGAAATAAATAAATTATAAATAATACATAATAATATCGAATTCGAGGGTATTAAAGCTTTGGCATCAAAACTTGGTAACATTTCTCAGTAATTATAAGATTTAGATCTTAAAAAAATAATTGTACAAATTAAATGCCTATCTACGATCGTTTCAAATATACTAATGATGACGTTCAACTTGTACAACAATTTTAACATTTAATTCTTTTTTGGCCCGGCTGCTGAATCACCCTAACAGTGTCGAGTGCTTGGCCCCTTACCATCTACTCTTTCCAATGCTTTTCACCTGGTCTACACCCTATACACTCCTAATCACTTTTATCATTGCCCGTTTGTTATCGCACAGATAAGCGAAGCGAAAAAGCCACCAACAGCCGCCTTTGTTCACTCAGAGAATAACAAATATATTTCGACTGACAAAAACCTGCAACAAAAAAATTGAACAAAAAATTCGAAAATAGCTCATTCCATGTTTTGCTCTGTTCTGATCGCCATTAACAGCTCAACGGATCGGTAGAATGTCAAATCAGGCCCAAATCGACTACGACAAACAGTTCCAGGATGACTTGGCCAAGGCAACGGCGCTTAGTCTCGAGCAGCAAGCCCTCGACGACTATCGGCGGAACAAGAAGTATGGCTCAGGCTACCCTCCAAGCACTGCTGGACGAGATTACAATGTTGCCCAGCGCAGTCAGAGCCTCAATCAGGGGCGCAGGCACTCGGAGGTTCACCAGGCCATCAGTCCGTCAGCGACAAATGTGGATCGCTCGCGGACACCACCGGCGCAGGTTCCGGATAACGACTTAATCTGCTTCGCCAGTCCCACGAGCAAGCAACCAGAGAGTGCTACTCCCTTCGGGCGGCTCATCGAGGATCTGCAACGAATGCAAGTGCCGAGCAATCCCCAGTCGGCCCTTGTGCCCATGGGACCAGTGGCTGCGGCCCCTGTTCCGGTTCCCGCATCGGCCCCTTACGGTTACCATCCTCAGCATCAGCCTCAGGCCGTTCAGGTGCAACCGCCCCCTTATGGCATGGTGGCAGGAGCACCTGGCAGCATGCAGTTGGTGCCATACCAGCCCGCTGCACAACAGCAACAGAGGCCCCTAAACAACGAAGAACTTCAGCGCCTTTACAGCATGCCTGCGCAGATGGCTGTGCAACCAGTGGCGCAGCCCAATGCCTATTTATATTATCCGGGAGCAGTAGTCACTCCCTACACGGCGCCAATAGTTCCCGGATCGGCTGCCTATATGCCGCCACAATATCCCTCGCAAGGATATGGTTTCGCCGGGGCATACACCCACATGGATCTAAGGCGTCCACAATCGACACCCGTAACGCCAGGTCCACCAACGAGTCATCACATTCAACCGTCCAACAATCCTCCAGTTCCCTCTACCTCGTCCGCCGTGGAGGCAAACGGAGTGGCCTTCCAGGGACGACGTCCAGTGCCGTCGACTACCAGTGTTGGCTCAAATTCCCGCCCTGGGAGTAATGGACAGCGCAAGGGCAATGATTTAATAGACCTCAATCAGGAGGATTAGTAAGTATCAAACTATTAGAGTAAATAAATGCTATTTTACTGAGAAATTCCATTGCTTTTTCAGCTCCCGTGTGAGTGTTCTGGAGGCATTCGATCCCCTGCTGAACGACAATACTGGTAAGCAGCCACAATGTTGTAATTAGTATGTACACACCACTTCCTGAGCTCGCACCCTTTTGAAGATCCTTCCAGACTTCTCGCAGCGTAACCGAAATTCGAAGTATTGTCTGAAATTCTTAAAGTGGCAATTGCAGGGAACAAATAAAGTTGATTGCTGTCATATATTGCATTCCTCTGATAAGTTTAATTCGATTGCTGTGAAATAGCTTTTACTTTATATCTATATAAAAGATAAATTGGAGGTTTTTCTTAAAAAGTTGCGTTTTTACCATTTACTATTTTATAAAACTGATCTTAATGTTTGATTCCTTTTGTTAAACAATTATTAATAGTTTATTTTTCTTAAAGAAAGATATTTTTCTATATCTAATAAGAGCGATTTTAGTTACTGTAGCTTATGCTCCCTTGTCGCATAAATAATATAACATAATAATTTGTAGTTTTTGTGGATTATTAACCAAGTAACCTCTGACCTCGTTAGCACAATTCCAGATCGTTTGTAGCGCTGCCTTGCCTCTAGTTAAGAATTAAACTGAATGTTTTTTGTTTCTCTATAATTGCAGCAGTGTCGCAAAAGTAAACCATTTTAATTGCAAGTCCTCTACTACTACTCTCAGTACTACTACCACTACTACTACCAAAAAAAAAACTACTGCAAAAAAAACAACTACTACCTTTACACCCACAACAACAACTACACCATCTAGAGGGTTTCGGGTTCGTTCTCGGTTTCGGAGGCAAATCAAAGACAAGACAACCATAATTGTGTCTATATAGCAGCACATACTTAGAACCACCTAGTTGCAACTAAAAACACTAATGTAAAATATAAAACATATATGTTTCAACATAAGCCCCTCCCCCCAAAAGTTGAAATCTGTGCCTTCTGCCATCATCGGAAACAGGAAACATTTTTTAAAAGTCGAAGCAGACGAATCGTTTTCATTATTTTCACTATAATCACAATTTAAAGTTTTTAAGAATTAAAAGTATTTCAATGAGAAGGTTAGTCTCTTCTTTTTCGGTATTAACATTTATTACGAAATGAACACATTGTGATTTGCTGCTACATATATATATATATATATATATATATGTATATACATATATAATATATCCATTAATATTCACATATATATATATATACAAAAATAAATGAATGCATACATATGTTTAATTCTAAATCATTGTGAGAGAACAAATAAATAATTTCCTAATAAACAAAAATTTCTGTCTGTTGTTTTATTAATTGTTTATCCGCTTGTCTTAAATTGAATTTTTTAGTATTTGTGTGATCTCATATGTATGTATTTATTTGTATATTACATTTCGGGAAGTCTTGGGTAGACTGCTTTAATTTAAAGGTACTTCAAAATGCTTGATACCACTTGAAATTGAAGTTTTCAAAAATATGTAGACTTTACCCTTTTGTGTTAAATAAAACAGATGTAAGGGCATTAGAGGCAAGAGATGGCGAATAAATCAAAGCAGGCGCTATATAAATACAAAACAGATCGTTTTATAAGTACCAAACATTGCTACAGTGAATTCAAAGAATCATAAATTAAAATAAAATAACATATACACTTTAAAGAGGTTTTCGAATCGATTTAGGGTGTTGTTTTGGTTGTTAACCCCGAGTTAAAAACAATCGATTTGCATATTTATCATTTAAACTATTAATAGTATTAAGTACAGCTGATAGTTCACTGTACTGGGGTGAGCGTGGGCGATGTATGACAGCAATCACAATTAGCTATTAGGGATGGCAGCCGCCGCAGCTCGCTGACCGTCGGATTTGTTAGCGTAGATTTGTGAAGCATTCTCGCATCGCCACTAGTCCGTCCTGCTCGACTCTTCTTTTTTGGGGCGGTCTCATTTATTTTTGGCCACACGATGTGATGTGGGGCTGGCTAGCTGTCTGTGCCCGCCGTGCCCGTGATTCTCGCCACAGTAGTAGGCCTCGATTGTCGGACACAGATTATTTGCATAACTGCTACGCTGGCGGCGATTATCGGTCTTGGATCTGCGAAACTGAAACTGACTTTGAGCCGGAACTGATCATGCACTCGTTACTTGCAGGAAACGACAGCGCCTCCGACAGCACCTCCTACTATGCGGAATACGATCCCTTCGACTTCCTGTACAGCGGTGACACTGGCACCCAGTACTCGGATCCCATGTACGAGGCTGTCAACCGATGGGACAAAACTGCGGCCACCGTCAGTCCGAATGTAAGCCTAATTGGTTGGCGGCAAGACTATTTGACCCAACCGTCACCATCTACCTCGCATCACGTGGAGCAGGAGATACAATTGTCGGAGAACGGAGAATCGGGAAGCATCTCGCCGCCGCCACCGTTGCCGCCGAGAAACCAGCAGCTATATGAAACAAATCAGGCACCGGTGACCACTTCTAGGTCAGATCACCAAACGACAAAATTCACGGACAGTTACACCTCCAGCATTCCCGCAAATGTGGTACTGGATCGACGGAAAACCTGTACGCGCCTCTACGAGCTAATCAGCGAGCAGCGAACAGATGACGCTGAGCTGTTGGAGTTCTACCATATGGTGAAGCAGCTAAGAGCACGCTATCCGCACGACGATGCGCCTACCAATGTGGGACATGTGGTGGCCGCTGAGTTTAACTATCACTATATAATGGATACCAGCATTAAGGTTATTGTGCATCCGGCCCTGAACACGCTCCAGTCCCACGTTTTGGCCGCTTCGATGGCCAAGGAGCAGGTGAAAGGATACGGAACGCCTGTTACCTTTACATGTGATAGTAAGTATGATTTTTCTTATTTCCTCTTTACATAATTTTAATATATCCGGCCTTTTCCAGTTGACTCGGTGGTGGCCCAGGTTGTGGCCCAGGCATTGGCCTCGCTAGAGGGTCAGGTCAAGGGCACAGTCACCGATTATGTAGTCAAGGTGGGTACACGACAATTATAAAGTGATTCCATGTAATAGTACTCCAATTCTCACAGCCGATCGGTCTATTGGAGTGGCTGGCGCCTACCTCTAAGCTCAGTCAGCTTGAGTGCGTTCACAACAGCTTTCAGCTGGAGAAGGATGTGCACCTGGGTCTGTGCCTGAGCACGACAGCCAACATGCAGGCCATAGCTCGAACCGAGAGGGATGACGAACACGATGCAGATTTGCTACCGGAGCAACTGCTGCCCAACGAGGTTGTGCCCATTGTTACCTACGACAATATGATGATACTAATCGAGACGCTCGAGATGGAGATCGATAAGCTTGAGTCGGCGGCAGACGGAGCGCCCGGCCGCAGTGTGGTCAGCTGCTCCGGTGTGGTGCAGGCGGTGAAGGCCATCTGTGCTCTGCTCGGCAGCATCGATACCATGGAGATAGCCCGCTGTGTCGCCGATCTAAAGCGCATTTGCGAGGTGGAGCAAACCAAGTACGCAGCGACGGGGGCCAGTAACCCGGAGATAATTAGTGACTATGGTGATTATGCACAAGTTGTACTTCGTCCACGCTCCCTTCTCGAGCAGATCAAGATGAAGTGCAATGAGCTACGGGATGCTGTGCAGGAGCTGGTCGAGCTGTATGCGAATGTGTTCCGCGTGGCCTTCTCCGTAAAGACGCCCGATTACACAACAAGTAAGTCCAAAGTAAGATTAATCTAAAGCTTAAGCATTCTAAAACACATATTTTACAGCTCCCATTCCCATCTCCTGCGTGTCCAAGCCCATCGTGGTCTGCATAAGCTGCTTGCATCGTCCGCCGCCCAACTGGAAGTACGAGGACTACTCTCTGTGCGTCCAAATCGTGTATGGAACGCGTCTGTTGTCCAAGCCCAATGTGCTGACCTGCTCGAACGACACGAGCGGAGGCCTGTTTCCACGCCTCAACTTTAGCGCCTGGCTGACCTTCGATCAGCATCCCATTTGCACTCTGCCCCGGGAGGCTCGGCTGACGTTCGTTCTGTATGGAAAGCAGGCAGCCAGCGAGGGCGACCCCAACTCGGAGCAGAACGGAGAGCGGAGGCAAGTGACCACGGAGTTGGGTTGGTGCTCTATCCAGCTGTTTGACTTCAAACGAGTCATGATTTGTGGTCCCTATCTGCTCTCTTTGTGGCCTCCAACCACGGATAAGATGTTGGGACCGGCTCCGGCGCGTGGTTGTCATCCGCATCCCGATTTCTGTCCTGTCTTAAGTATTGAGGTGCCGCCATACGGAGGCCGCATTGAGTTTCCCGAGCATCAAGAGATCCCCAAGCCTGCGCCACAGTAAGTAGACTCTTCAATTCGAATATAACTAATATACTTATATATGTATCTTACTTTACATTTCCAGCTATGACTTTGCTTCGCTCGATGCCAATCTGCAGGAGGAGCTGCTAGACACCGCCGAGCTGGGCTACTCGGGAGCGACAGAGCGACGAGAGGTTTTCTGGGAAAAACGCCTATACCTGCAAAACTATCCCAACGCACTGCCCAAGGTCTTGCATGCCGCCCACAGCTGGGACTATGCGAATTTGATTGATCTGCATGCGCTCCTGCACTCGTGGGCACCGCTGTCACCACTTCAGGCGCTGGAGCTTTTGCTGCCGCGTTACCCGGATGCTAAGGTACGTGAAAAGGCCGTCGAGTGGATCTCCCAAATGCCCAACGATCAGCTGGTGGACTTTCTGCCCCAACTGGTGCAGAGTCTAAAGCATGACACCTACGAAGGCTCAGCGATGGCTCGCTTCCTGTTGTCCAAATGCCTAGAGTCGCCGCGCTTTGCCCACTACATGTACTGGCTATTGGTGCACAGTTTGCCAGACGATCCGCACAACTCTATTGGCGCCGCCATGGTGGACCAAGACTACGATGAGTCGCAGGTCACACAGGCTCGCTACTACCGTCGGAACAAGATGATGCTGCGGGCCCTGATGGCCATCTGTGGCGAGAAGATGTTGCAGCGATTTATGTACCAGCATCGCATGTGTCAAGTAAGTATTTTTCAACGATTAATTAAATGTTAAATATCGAAAAAGGTAAATCTGATAAACCCGATCCTTTCAGAAACTTACAACCATAGCAGAGTCTGTTAAGGAGGCCAAGGAGTCGATGAGACAAAAGAGTTTAGCCGCAGGAATGGACGAAGTGCACCAGGATCTGCTGGAGAAACCCACCTGCTTGCCACTGGGACCTGAGCTGGAGGTGACTGGCGTGAGTGTGCGGAATTGCAGCTACTTCAACTCCAACACGCTGCCACTGAAGATTACCTTTGTGGGACCTGATGCCGAGTCGCTGCCGGCGATCTTTAAGGTAACTATTTACCTCAGTAATTAAATCTTTCAAATTAGGTAACAATAAATATTTCCACAGTGCGGAGATGACCTGCAGCAAGATCAGTTGACCATACAATTGATTAGGATCATGAACAAAATGTGGCTAGCCGAGCGATTGGATCTAAAAATGGTCACCTTTAACTGTGTGCCAACGGGCTACAAGAGCGGCATGATTGAGCTGGTCAACGAGGCGGAGACATTGCGAAAAATCCAAGTTGAGTGCGGATTAACAGGCTCCTTTAAGGATCGACCCATTGCCGAGTGGCTGGGCAAGCAGAATCCCAGTCCGTTGGAGTATCAAAGTGCCGTGCGAAACTTTACGCTCTCGTGTGCTGGCTACAGCGTGGCCACCTACGTGCTGGGTATCTGCGATCGGCATAACGACAACATCATGCTGAAGACCTCGGGTCATTTGTTCCACATTGACTTTGGCAAGTTCCTGGGCGATGCGCAGATGTTTGGCAACTTTAAGAGGTATGGAAACTTTATGTGATTATTTATCGTGTATTAACTTATATATTTTATAGAGATCGAACTCCCTTTGTGCTGACCTCTGACATGGCGTATGTGATTAATGGTGGCGACAAGCCCTCCACTGACTTCCATTACTTTGTGGACCTGTGCTGCCGGGCCTTCAATATTGTCAGGAAGAATGCGGATCTACTGCTGCACACTTTAGCCCACATGGCCACCGCCGGCATGCCTGGTGTTAATTCCAATGCTGTGACTTATGTGCGCCGTGCCCTGTTGCCTTCACAATCAAATCCCGAGGCGGCTGCCACCTTTGCCAAGATGATCCAATCCTCGCTAAAGAGCTGGTTCACGCAATTCAACTTCTTCCTTCACAATCTGGCCCAGATGAGATTCACCGCCGACGAGGGCACTGGCGAGTTGCTGTCGTTTGTGCCAAGGAAATACACGTTAGTTCTAAAGTCTTTTTATACATTAAAATATTTTAAATTATTCTGTATTTAGCATGCAACAAGATGGACGCTTGAAGATTGTAAAGGTGGTGTGCTTCCAGAAGCACTACAGCATGGAGAAGTTTTATATGTACATTCTGGAAGTGACGCGGCATGGGCAACCGGTTCCAACGCACTTGTTTCGCTCGTACCGCGAGTTCACCGAGTTCCATCAGAAGCTATGCATGCACTTTCCGCTGGTTAAGCTGCACAGGTGAGTGTTTATGACTTAAATCTCAGAGATATCTAAAGGAAATGTTTGAAACGATCATTATATCGAAAATAACGAAAAGTCTGATAAATTGAGACTTTAAATTTCCCTTTTAAATTACCCTTCAATGTTCAGTTATATAGGGAGGTCTAATTAATTAAACTTGTTTGTTTTTCGCTTACTCCTTATCACCTTCTGACTTCTATCTATCAGTCACTTATCTAAGTACTGAAATTATCTAAAATTCGGACTTGGCAAATGATCAATAATTGCAAACAAATGATTTTGGAATTCTTTGATTTCCCTGTGTTGATTTACTTTCGCTTTATGAATTTCTAGAGTTTCGATATAGTTTCTTTATCTTTAATGGCTTTCCTGCCAAAACTTTACTACAAACTTTATAGTCAAAGTGATATGGCAACTTATCTGCGAATCATACACACATATGTACATACATAAATTGGTTATTGCCGTTTGGCAATCATAATTAACATATAAAATACTGTATTTGCTAAGGATGTAAGGCATGAGCGGTCTCGGATTACGCTTCAGTGTCACCTCTAACAATATTATGCGTCCTCAGTGCCGCTGTCATGGAGCGATGTTGGCTGATGGCGCGTCCAAAACCATCGTCCTCCTCATCGCTATCTCCCTGAGAGACTTGAGCTCCAAATAGGCTGGGCAGTCTGTTATCCGTTGTTTCGAAAACTATTGAGCGCTGCATGGGTGTGGGACGAGGCAGATCGTAGTCATCCTCCTCGGACTCTAACCCACTTGAGGTCACCACTTCGGCTGACTGATAGTACTGCAGGTTATCCACATCGAAGCGAACTTTAAGGACTCTCGGGTCACGCCTGGCTGGCTGGGGAGCTGACCGGGCTCCGTCCTCCCCATCGGCATCACTCGAACTGGAGCTGGGCAGCTCTTCAGGTTGATAGCACGCCAGGGGAGGAGCGGCATCACCGCGCACATTTAGGGTGGCGGATGGTCTTGAGGATCGGGGGGCAGGCTGAGGAACTTGTCGGGGCGGCGATGGCGTCGCAGCCACTGACATTTCCTGGCACAAATCTTCAAAGTTACTGACACCATTGCTCTGGGCAGTAGATGTGGGTGATCCGGCCACTTCTACGCCATTTACTTCCAGTTCATCGTACAGATCCTCTATGCTACTTACATAGTTGGCCTTCTTTGATCTCTGCTCCATCACTTCGGTGTATTTGGGAAGGTTTTGTCCACCCCTTGAGCTCTCCAGCTGCATCAGGGAATCGTAGTCGGGCAAATAGGGGACACCGGGATCATATGGCGGTGGATCCACGCAAGGAATGGGTTGTGGCTCCGGTTCAAAGATCTCCATTCTAGGTTCCAGCAGTTCCAGCTGATGGAACAGACCTTCCACCTGCTCCACATTATCCAGTTGGAGAGTGGCCTCGCTTAGAGTGGTCTCAACTGCAGGCACTTGCTCCAAACTGTTTGGGTGGAGATCCCAGTTTGGTGCTGGAACATCAACCACTGCATCTAGATTTGCAAAGTTTTCCCAATCCTCATCGATGCTTTTGCCAAATCCTGGCGGACTGCTAGCCGCCGGAAGCTGATGCTGATCCACATCCAGGATATCGGCCTCGTGTATCACGAAAGAGTTGCGTATCCGTTGAAAGTCCCTATCCTGGTTACCCAGAGGTAGCTCCAGATCATCAAATAGACTCTGCTGAGTGGTGGGTTCAATTATGGGAGTTGTTTCCACTTCCGGACTGCCTGCTATTATTTCCACAACGAATGCAGAATCTGCTTTGCCAGCTTCCTCAAAGGGATCCATTGATTCTTGGAGTTCAGGTTCAGGTTCAGTTGTGGGTTCAGGTTCATGTGCAGCTTCTTCCTTTGGTATTGCTCCACGGTGTACCACCGCTGTCACCGACAGAGCTCCTTCCAGTCCATCATCGGGTGTTAAAGGCTCTGGTGGAGAATCCTCTGGAGTAAGCAGTTCCGGCACATCATCCACAGGATCGAATTTGACATAACGTCCACTATCCTTACTCCTGAGCTGTGTGGGTCTTGTAGCCTCTCCACAAGGCTTGACGCTAATCAGCTCATATTTCTCTGCAAAGTGATCGAAATTGGGCATGCCCAGTTCGCTTTGTGGCTCTGAAACTGCCTCCCGAGGAGCTGCAGACATGGATTGGTTTAAGGGAGCAATTAGAGGCAGTGTTTTGGGTACTTCAGGAACTATTTTAGGTAGTGTAACCGATGGAACCGGTTCCTGAGCAGCTGGTGGAGCAGGCTGGTCTTCGGCTAGCATTTCTGGCTGTGTTGGAGGAGATGGCGGCTGACGGGTCGGTGGAGCTGTGTACTCATAATGCTCACTATTCACCTCCAAGCGTTTGCGTCGCTGCTCCAGTGTCTTTTCTCGATAGGACACCTTGGTTCTTTGAGCTTCCCTGGGACTGACGCCAAAGAGCTGAAGATTCGGAACACTTCCAGTCATGTAGCGGTTTCCTGTAAAATTGAGTATGTTTAAATCAAAATCATCATTTAATCAGGAACTACACAAGTAATGGATTTCCCACTAATGTTTTGATTGTAGTTGCCTTTCAATGATTTCGATTCACTATCTTTTACCTGTCGTCGTCGTCGCTGGCGTTGATGCCGATGGCCATGGGCTTTCGAATTCCTCGAGATTGCGACGTCGGAACACTCCATGGACAGCGGAATCGGTGCCGTTAACCTGGGGAATTACAGAAAATGCATTTAAAAGTGTGGGGGGTTGCAACATCTGTGTATTGGGGTGGCTCTTTGCTCGGATGCGTCATGGAGAAGGTGCTACACATGACCACAGACACGCAAACTATGAAAATAAATACAAAAAACCACGTTCATGCGATAAGGTGTGTGTGAGAGTGTGCGACTTTACACTTTGTTTTGAGCTGTCTGTGAAATTATGTGTGATGTTGTTGTGACCTAATTTCATGTTTTTAATAAGTAATTGCCTCAATGGGAGAGACCTGTTAATATTCTAGACAGCAAAGATTAGGCAATTAACTTGTAGAAGGCGGAAGTTCTTCACCATAACTAGCATTCTTCAGTGGCTAACAACTCTATTGGTCACTCCCTAGAATTTAAATGCATAGAATTAGTGAAAGTTGAACTCGATGGCGATTTGCATTCCTCACGCCCCCATCTCTAGCCTCTAAAACACACACACACATAGTAGACACTCTCTTCAAACCCACAACACCTGTGTGTTTGAACCTGCCTTATCACAAGCACTTGTCGTGTGCTCGTATGTGTGTTTAGATATCGGTGTGGGTGTATCACCAGTGAAGGTATCGGTATCACATTAACCTTTTTTTTGTTATTTTTTATAACTGCGTGCATCGGCTGTTAAGTTTATTCCTTTGATTTGCATACGCACCTGCGATTCAAAGGCTGCGTAACGTGGCGGCGGCTGCTGTGATTGCTGCTGCTGCTGCTGCACCTGCGATCGATCGAAAGTCAAACGTCGCCGGAAACCAAAGAGCTTGATGCCGATCAATGCAAAAACGAGTCCCATGAGCAGCATGGCCGAGGCTAGCGTTGGGCCAACGACAGCCGCCGGCTGACCTGAAGAGGATTACCCAAAAGGTAATAATCAAATATCAATTGGTGAAAGAGCAGAGCTCAAGCCCTTACCTTGGCCCGGATTCTTTAGCTGTGCCATGTCTTCTTCGTCTTCTTGTCTCGCCAGCAAATCAGTTGGCTCGCATTCTGGCCAAAAATGACTGTGGTTTTTCGCACTCCCCCCTTGTTTTGGCCAAAGAAATACATATAATGAAACTTCACCACGTCGCTGCTAATCGAACCGCTGGCGGCTGTCGGCTGTTGGCTGTTGGCTGTTGGCGCTTAGCTTTCAGCGCTCCGCTCTCCAGCTCGCTCGTCAACTGATTGAGCGCTGACGTCGACGTTACCGCTTTTGCCATCGCTTATCGGTGCGATTCGGCTCCGATATCGGTGTGCTCACTTGCTCGGGTCGCTCTTCTATCACCCACTCACTCACTCTCTTTGCCTCTCCGATGCGATGAAATCAGTCCGCCTCAGTGGCCGAATTATCAGCTATTAGCGGTGTTACCTCAGAGCCATGGCTTTTGCGGGAGACGCTACGCCAGCACTGATAAGTAATCGCCAAATATGTATATATGTGCCATGATTTTGTAGTGACAAACCGACTGACTAAATAAACGCCATGAAAAATAATGTGATTCCAGTAATTGGTGATTAGGAGATCCTATCCCTATCCCTATGTGTCTTGGGGAACAATGATTGTGTAATTTGCGATTAAAGCAAATAATTATGGTACTAACTAATGGTGGAATTAAGAACTTTACTAAAATCAAATCAATCTAATTAATTTTTATAGTCTTCCAGCTGGCGTGCATGTGGGAAGGTCCAATATCAAGTCAGTGGCCGAGAAACGACTACCTCTAATACAGCGATTCCTGAAATCACTGTTCGATGCCTCCGAGGAAATCGCACACTCCGAGCTTGTGTACACTTTCTTCCATCCGCTGCTGCGTGACCAGCAGGAGGCCAAACTGGGAATGCCGAAGATTAAGGGTAAGATAGAAAGCTTTAAATATATAGAGCAGAATCTAAATACTGATATAATTGCACTGTACAGAGGTGAAACGACAACCGTCGCGGGATAATCCAAACGAGATTGGACAAATTCGACTATCGCTGCAATATCAACGCGGCGTACTTACTGTGATGGTGTGTAGCTACAGTTCTACTTGATAAATAATAGTTATAAACAATGAATATGGGGAATATGCATTGCAGATACACCACGCCAAAGGGCTGCCCATGCTACAAGGCGGCCAGGAGCCCAACACTTATGTGAAATGCTACCTAAAACCGGATCCCAAAAAGGAGACCAAACGCAAGACCAAAGTGGTGCGCAAGACCTGTGTTCCCAGTTTCATGGAAACGGTGAGTAAATAGATAGAGATATTTGTAGATATCATAATATAATATATTATTTTATCTTAGCTGGAGTACCGAATGCCCCTGAATATTATTCAAGAGCGGCGATTGCAGGTTACCGTCTGGTCGCACGACACGCTGCAGGAAAACGAACTGTTGGGTGGCTTCGAGCTGGACCTGTCCAAGCACGATCTGCGGCAGGAGCTATGCGATTGGCATCGCTTGGGTTCAATGCCCAGGAATTGACCACACCGACAATCAGGCCTAGGATAAAAGCAATACTAATAAACATTTCTGTGCCTGTCTTCTATTGATCGCAATAATACTTACTTACTCGACGTGATTGTACATTCCATACGCATATATATTATAAATAACTCAACTGACGGTAGAAGTGTTATTTCTTTCGATTTGTGCCTCAAATGTATGTGTAAATATTCTATACCCACCTCACATTCAGCACATTATTTTGTTATTTTAATGCAACTTTTAATTATACAAACTCTAAATTTCAACCGTGCACACGTTTTATTCATTGGTATATTTGAAATTAGATTAGATCTAAGATACAGAAGAAATTGTATGTACTTGGTGAATGCAGCAGGTTTGATTGTAATCCTAGTTTTTAATACAACAAAACATTCTCTATTAGGGTTTTTCGCTAAATACTTATTCTCCTGGAGTAGTCACACCAAGTTCAGTATTATGGCTAAGAATCTACTTGCTTAAGAGATTATAAAACTCGCTTTAAAACTCAGATTACCGATGATGTGCAGATGAGGTTAAATATGGAAATTAAAGTGCACAGACAGATAATTAGATCAAATATATTTTTGGTTTATTTTAGAAACATTCGGAGTAGATGGAAAAATCTAAAAACTTAAACACACATTCAGCTTTACGCACAATAAAAAAATATTTCAAATACAAAATGAATACTTTCCTATGCCTGTAAAACTTCATCAACATTTCAGTATCTCAATGAGATTACCTCCGTCTGGGTCTTAACTCAAAAATACTTACAAACAAATTTACAAAAAACAGGCTACCAGGAAATAGTTCATAACTATCGGAGAGAACAAGTACTAAAAGTGTCTTAACAAATCTAACGAATATTGTAAAATATATATAAGATTAATGCCTCTAGCAACAGATTATATTTTTATAAAAACAAAAACAAGTTTTAGAGCTACATCTGCCTGAGTATTTTAAATGAGAACTCTTCGTCGATACTGATTATTAACTTTATCTGTAATGTATTAATTATATGTATGTGTGAACAAATTAATATTGAAATTTAGGAAAAACCAATTCAATCTTTGTGTAACCAAATTGTACAATTTATAAATTGAAATACTAATTTTTTTCGGCACAAATAAATGGGTATAACAAAATAATAAACCGAATGGATTTTGACTTATTAATTAATGATTTGGTAGTTCAATTATTTGATGATAATTTAGAATCCAAGTAACCTATCACGTTTCGAATTATTCCATTGATATTTGATATTGATACCCGAATATGGAAACTATACACAGTCACCTGGGAACTACACGTTGATTTATTTTGAGGCGCTGGCATTCAGGTTGAAAGGCATTCCGATTTAAAATTTAAATTATATATCCAGTAAATACACAAATGTCGTCTGCTAATATGGAGAAGGGGCAGCTGATAAGCCAGGTGAAGCAGCAGATCGCTCTGGCCAATGCCCAGGAGATGCTGGCAAAGATGACCCACAAGTGTTTCTCAAAGTGCATCCATAAGCCGGGCAAGGCGCTGGACAACTCGGATCAGCGCTGTATCTCACAGTGCATGGATCGTTACATGGATGCCTGGTATCTGGTGTCGCGTACCTATGGCAATCGCCTCCAGCGGGAGCAGTACAGGGATATGGACACCATGGAGATGACCAACTAGAATATGATTTCCGATTGTTACGTAAATAAAGCTGCTTGGTTTCGAAAGTATATACGAATATTGCTTATCGCTTTGGCGATTATATAGAATGCAACTCAAGGGCTAGGGCTGGGGCCGGAACTGGGGTTGTCTTAGATAGCTGTAAGCTGTCTGCTTGATATTGTGCAGTTTTGCTGATCGCTATCGTGTTTGGAATGGTCTTGGTAGCTAACGGATGAACAAGTGCTCGGGCTCACTGGCCCCAATGCAGTTTGCGATGAGAGGCCAGTTTAACGGCACGAAAAGAATGTGTAGTTTCGAGACCACTCTAATCCATTGCACTAACTTTTCCTATATGCAAATTGAATTCCTTTTTTCTTGCCCTTATAAATATTACTAATTGTTTTGATTGCCTCAAGATAAGGCTTTGGGGCTTAAATAGAGTAATAACTATAGGTATTTTCAAGAACCCTAAACAAGATTATGATAAAAATCCAATTACGGCAAGAGGAAACCTTTTTTTCGGTCCACTAGCTTTACATTTATGGTTGAAATAAAGAATCTAACAATGGTTTAAATAAAGTAAATAAAGAACCTATCAAAAGGCCAGAGAAATCTTATAAAAACAAGATCAAGTTGTCTTTTCATCAATATATTTTTGATGTTAAGATCCATAACCTTAATGATCACCAAATAAACAAAGAAAGAAACCTTTTGTGGCAATTTGCTAAGATAGTTAAACCTCCTAAGACCACTTTACCTTAAATTATTAATAATTATAAATAAAATATGCACTGTCCCTTTAGCCCGGCTAAAAGAACTAACCAAAACCAAGGAGCCTATCAAAATTCCCTGATATCAGTGCTAGCGAACGGACAAACATAAACCACTTACGGACAATTTTAGTGAGTGCAGATGACCCCGTGCACTGGCCAAAAAGTTGCTGCAAGTAATTTCTAGAATTAAAAAACAAAAAAAAAAAAAACAAAAAATCAAAAATAATAAAAAAATGCAAAAGATAAAATGCGAATTCGTGGCCGAACTTATTGGCTCGAATACCAGAGGTAACAAAATCCAACACTGAATTTTTCCTCAACTAGGTACATTCGAAGCCACACAAGTTACGATAAGAGTGCGGGCCAAAACCCCATCATATACCAGGGTCTGGAGCTTGCTGCCGAAAGCTCTCCATGATACTAAAAATAGTCTTTCCACCTGTATTCCCACCCGCTCCCGGCAACGCCGGCCATAGGAGCCAAGTGCCCCAAGGTTTGAGTAATCATCATTGCAAGAATACGGGCACGATAAGTGCTGAGGCGGCCCCTTATCGGAGCAACTAATCGGATGACTTTGCCACCGCCAAGGGGTGCCTAGTGGGCGGTGGGCGGTGGGCGGTGGTAGGCGGGATAGCTAGGTCGGGCAGACCGTTACACTATCGCCGCTCTAGCCCGCAGGTCTCCCACAGGGCGGCGGCGGGCGACATTGGTGTCAGCACAAGGTGAGCCAAGATAAAGACTTGCTGACAGTCCCATTACTGGTGTAGATTAGAAAGATTAGAAAGGCTTGAGGTGAAGCTTTCAAGAGACAAAATAATCGCTAATCACGATCGTTGAGAAATATATTTATACCAAGGGATTTCTTCTCTAATCTTTATAATTTCTTATTATCCTATGTTTTATATGATGTTTGTTCGTTATGTATAAATTAACTTGTTAGGAAATAATTATGATAGCTTAAGAGAATTTGTTTGCATAATAAAATAAATAAAAAATACTGAGATATAAATAAATCTGAGATAAAGGCTCACAAAAGATAAGAAAGATTATAACTCAAACAATTTAATTAAGTATTCCTTTATATTTGTAATCTTTCCGCAATCAATAGTTTATAATAACTATTCTGTATTAAATTGATTTGCATGCTGGTCCTGCTCTAAAATATTTTATACTTAACTTAAAGGCATTGTTTTAACAAACTAACTTTAAGTACATAACTAAAAATATCTCAATCGTTGTAACTAATCCCTTTTTTCCAATAAAGTCCCTTTATAATTGATACATTTCTTTCATTTCTAGAAGAATTGCCGCAAGTATCTGGAAATGGTATACAAATTTAAACAATTGCTAACATTTCTTGGAACTACCTCTAACAAACAATTGCGCATATTGTAATACAGGTGTAATACGAGAAACCCATTCTTCTTATGTGAATAATGAACAACAAAAGATTTCAATTTAGTTAAACTATTTGCTCTGTACAATTTCCTATACAAATTCCACTTGATATTTGGTTCCTGTTATTGTTTACATTGACCAACTTTCCAATATAAATAGAGCGGCATTGGCCAGCCGCGTTGCGCATAGTTAAATGTGCATTCAATATGTTAGCAGGTGAGTGAAATAATAAAATAACAACGAAACGGATATGGATATTTCATCACTTTTATATTTTAGTGAATGTCCTATGGGCTGTCCTTTGGATCACGCCCCAGGCCCTGGCGCTGGATTCCTGCGCAGGACAGTCGTTCGGATCTAGAGCAGTCGACCCAGAAGATTCCCGCTCGTATATCCTTTGCTTGGGCTTTCTAGGCCAGATTAAGAGCACATGCAATGATGGACACCTCTTCGATGGCCAAAGTCAGGGCTGTGTGGCTGAAAACCAGGGAATCCACAAAACCGAAAAGGAGAACGAGAAGGTCGAGGACAAGATGGGACTAAATATCAAGCAAAATATTAAGGTTGACAGGCCTGTGATTTTTAATATCTTTGGAAGCATGAATATCTTTGGAAGTCTTTGGGGTAATTCCCAAGAATCGACTACTTCAGGACCTCCAAACTCGAACTTTTTGCTAACCAAATTTTCCCTCGAAAGTTCACCCGAAAAAGTTATGGATATCTCTAGCTTATACCATAAGGATCTGTATGCCTTGGGTGATACATCATCGTCAGCAATACAATCTGAAGCATCTTTGAAAGACATCAGTTCTAGCTCCGAAGATCCTTTGTCAACGAGTGCTGCAGTAGATTCATCCTCAACAGAATCTCCATCAGAAAGTTCAACACAAGAATCCGAATCAAGCTCCGAAAATCCTTTGACGACTGAAGGATCTGAAGATATCAGTTCTAGCTTTGAAAATCCATTGTCAACGAGTGCTGCTGAAGATTTATCCTCAACAGAATCTCCATCGGAAAGTTCAACGCAAGAAACAGACTCAAGCTCGGAAAATCCTTTGACGACTGAGACATCCCTGGAAAACACCAGCTCTAGCTCCGAAGATCCGTTGTCAACGAAAGCTGCAGAAGATTCATCCTCAACAGAATCTCCATCAGAAAGTTCGACCCAAGAAAGCATCTCTAGCTCGGAAAATCCGTTGACAACTGAGCTGTCCTTGGAAGACATCAGCTCTAGCTCCGAAGATCCGTTGTCAACGAGTGCTGCAGAAGATTCATCCTCAACAGAATCTCCATCGGAAAGTTCAACGCAAGAATCCGAATCAAGTTCGGAAAATCCTCTGACGACTGAGGCATCTGTGGAAGACACCAGCTCTAGCTCCGAAGATCCGTTGTCAACGAGTGCTGCAGAAGATTCATCCTCAACAGAATCTCCATCGGAAAGTTCAACGCAAGAATCCGAATCAAGTTCGGAAAATCCTCTGACGACTGAGGCATCTGTGGAAGACACCAGCTCTAGCTCCGAAGATCCGTTGTCAACGAGTGCTGCAGAAGACTCATCCTCAACAGAATCTCCATCAGAAAGTTCGACCCAAGAAAGCATCTCTAGCTCGGAAAATCCTTTGACGACTGAGACATCCCTGGAAGACACCAGCTCTAGCTCCGAAGATCCGTTGTCAACGAGTGCTGCAGAAGATTTATCCTCAACAGAATCTCCATCGGAAAGTTCAACGCAAGAAACAGACTCAAGCTCGGAAAATCCTTTGACGACTGAGACATCCCTGGAAGACACCAGCTCTAGCTCCGAAGATCCGTTGTCAACGAGTGCTGCAGAAGATTTATCCTCAACAGAATCTCCATCGGAAAGTTCAACGCAAGAAACAGACTCAAGCTCGGAAAATCCTTTGACGACTGAGACATCCCTGGAAGACACCAGCTCTAGCTCCGAAGATCCGTTGTCAACGAGTGCTGCAGAAGATTTATCCTCAACAGAATCTCCATCGGAAAGTTCAACGCAAGAAACAGACTCAAGCTCGGAAAATCCTTTGACGACTGAGACATCCCTGGAAGACACCAGCTCTAGCTCCGAAGATCCGTTGTCAACGAGTGCTGCAGAAGATTTATCCTCAACAGAATCTCCATCGGAAAGTTCAACGCAAGAAACAGACTCAAGCTCGGAAAATCCTTTGACGACTGAGACATCCCTGGAAGACACCAGCTCTAGCTCCGAAGATCCGTTGTCAACGAGTGCTGCTGAAGATTCATCCTCAACAGAATCTCCATCAGAAAGTTCGACCCAAGAAAGCATCTCAAGCTCCGAAAATCCTCTGACGACTGATGCATCCTCTGATGACAGCTCATCCACTTCATCATCCACAGAAGCTTCACTTGAAAGTTCCACCCAAGACAATCAGGATAGTACGGATTATTTATCGTCAACAGAACCAGCAACTGAGAGTTCCACAGAGGCTAGCTCAGAAATTCAATCGTCAACAGAGCCATCTTCGGAAAGCTCAACGGAGGAGAGTATTTCCAGTTCCGAGAGTCCGTCAACCTCAGAGCCACCTCCAGAAAGTTCGACGGAAACTAATATTTCCAGCACGGAAAATTCCTCGGAAAGTCCCTCATCTACTGAACCTTCACAAAGCACAGCAATTCAGTCGTCCACAGAATTATCACCAGAAAGTTCGACGGAAGTGAATTCTAGTACTGAAATTTCTCCCTCACAAAGTACCACCGAGAATAATAATATCAGCTCCGAAACACCATCTGTCACAGATCCTGTAGAAAGTTCGACAGAAGAGAGTATTTCCAGCACAGAGTCCATATCTTCGACAGAACCTTCGCCTCAAAGTACCACACAGGAAAATATATCCAGCTCTGAGAATCCATTGACCACAGAATCAACATCGGAGAGTACAACTGAAGAGAATTTATCCAGCTCAGCTAACCCACCAACTGATAATCCATGCACCATTCTGCCACCTCCGGAAAACTCAACAGAAATTCCCGGAAGTCCATCTACCTCAGAGTCATCACAAGATACCACAGAAAAAGACAGTGGCTCTGAGAACGCTGGTTCTGAAAACGGTGCCCCTGGAACCGGGTCTTCAACTCAACCATCACAACAAAGTTCTACAGAGCCCACATCCGAAAGTTCAACACAGGATAATATAGGTGGTTCCTCTAACCCACCAACGGATATATCATGTACAACTGTTTTAGAAAGTTCAACTGTTAATTCACAAAGTCGATCATCTTTTGGTCTATCATTGAAGCTTCAGGAGGATTCAGTTAATACTCAACAAGTAGAACACACAGTCTGTAGTAACATGCCGAATGGAGTTTTTCTCAGGGAGCCGCATTCTTGCAGCAAATATTATATTTGTTTGAATGGAAAGTCCATTTCCGGCAAATGTCCTAGGAATCTTAACTTTGACATGAAGAGAAAGGTATGCAATTTCCCTTACTTTGTGGATTGCTCTATCGATGGAATCCCAGAGACCACTTTCTCCACTCCAGGACCCTTAAGTTCGACATCTTCGGCTTCCACTGAAGCAATACTGACTACTACTCCGGCACCACTATCAGAAGACTTAAAGAATAAGGGTCTGTCTGCCTTAGAGTCCAAGAAAGGACTTAAAAAGAAATCAGTTAGTTTGTCAGTTAAGACCAAGGAAAACTCCACAGGCAACCAAGAAGACCGCACAGTTTGTAGTGACTTACCAAATGGAGTTTTTCTCAGGGACTTGAAGTCTTGCAACAAATTTTATATTTGTTTGAATGGTAAACCCGTTTCCGGCCAGTGTCCCCGCAATCTGAACTTTGATATTAGGAGAAAGGTGTGCAATTTTCCCAGCTTAGTGGATTGCTCTGTCAATGAAGCCCCAGAGGCAAAGAGACCTCCCAAAGATCTCAAAGACGGTTCGGTGCCTGAATGTAAATCGGCACGAAATGGTGCATATATCCGTGACCCAAAGTCCTGTAGCAAGTTTTATGTCTGTGCCAATGGTCGTGCCATATCGCGACACTGTCCCAGAGGCCTATACTTTGATTTCAAGTTGAAATTCTGCAATTTCCCAACTCTGGTTCAATGTGCGGTAGAAGGAACCCCAGTGGATAATCCAGAACCATTGGTGATGGAGGACAGTATTCCGGATTGTGGAAAACTAGAAGAAGGCAAAGCCTTTGCTGACATCAAACAGCATAATAAATATTATGTTTGCCTTAAGGGAATGGCTGTCTTGCACTATTGCAGTCCAGGACAGTGGTTCGATCATCAAAGCCTAAAGTGCACAGATCAGCGTTTGGCTAAATTAATTTACCTTAAGGGAAACCATAAAACTAAAGTATTATAATCTTTTAACTAGGAATAAACTAATGGTGAAAGGTGCATTCATTCATTCTTTAAATAAGTTCGCTTAGACATGTATATTAGATATGTACATATATAATCTTTTAACTTGGAATAAACATATTCTCTACATTTAATTATTAGGCTCAGCAATTTGAAGGTAATAATAATATAAAGAAAATTCCATAATTATGTATTCCCCTTTCTGTGAAAAAACATTTTAACTGTCACTAATGGACTTTGGACAATTCCATAAAATGCCTTGAAAGTCAACTAAGTGGCTAAAAGTCAAGCTGCCTGTCCCTTATAATTTAAGCTCGCTATCTTGGTGCGTTTTCGCGTGGCAAAGTCCAGACAAGCGCTAATTTCTTTGTGCCGCGGAAGTGACGGCCAGCCACAAAGTTATCCCATTTAAATTTAATTACGAGATAAACGCATGTTCCTGATGTTCCTTAGGCTCGAATGCGTTCGCAAGTAGGGAGCGTGCTAGCTCCAGTTACCTTAAAGCCGACTCAGTCGACGACGACGTCTCCGGGTATAATTAAATTGTCCAAGAATCAGGAGGAGAAACTTGTGGGCGGCCGTGGCAGACTGACAGGCACTTTGCGTCACTGTCGTGCGGCGACAAATTACAGGACACGGCTCCATTTTGCGCGCCAACTCATCGATAGTAGACTGGGGGGATGGTTCAAGCTCGAAATCGATTTGATTCCAAGGCAAGTCCAGACGCCAGACGCACCAGTCTCATGTTACACTTGCCATCTGATAAGAGCTAGCGACGCCCTCCTCCTTAGCTGCTTTTCTCTAAGCGTTTTACAAAAGCTGAACCATGCGAAATATATATGATAGTTATTCCATTAAGGGTGGTTTATTATATCATGAGAAATCCTTAAAGGACCTACATTTATTGTTCATAATTGATAGATTTTTAACACCTTTCTTGGTTAATTTTAAAAGCATTATCCTTAGCCAAGATGTCTTTACTTGGGCGCCAAAAATGAGTACAGTGAACTGTGCCTTAAACTACAAAATCCAACTAGGGGGTTACAGAGAGAAAGCGAAAAAGAGGGGTAGGGAAGTTTCTCACGAAACTCAAAGAGAGACAGAGAGAGAGACAGAGAGCGAGAGTTAGAGAGAAGGCCCCAGGGGTGGTTAATTTTAGGTGGCAGGTTTATTTTTTCTACCACCAAAGGCGCCGGCTTCAGTTCGCCTTCAACTTTGCTCCGTTTCGGTAGCCGCAATGAATCAGTTTAAATATATATTGTGATTTTTAAGTGCGCCTATTTAAAGCAAATACTATACTACGCAAAAACCATCAAGAACACCTTAAACTGTTTGTGATAAATACAATTAAACTACAAAGACATTTGGCTCGCTGGAGTAAAAAGCTAAGCAGTTTTCCACCCTTTTTGGGAGTCTCAGTGGAGCTGTCTTGCTATCTCGCTCGCACACGGCTTGGTAATCGATAAGCTTAACAGCGGGCCTGTCCACTCGTTCGCCACTGTTGAGCTTTCGTGGCGAGTGTTACAAGGTAAATGTTAACTAGACGCCAAAATAATCGCCACTAAAAACGAACTCGTCGCAGTCGCTGTTGAAACGTTGAGTGAAAAGCTTTCGTTCGCGCTGTGCCAACCTAAGTGAAATGTACTAAAGAATATAATATTTTAAAATATGTACAACGTACACGAATATATGTACCACAGTTTGTACACAAAGCGGAGCTTCTGATAAGCGCAAAAGCACATGTGCCCAATACATTTTGAAGTGTTCGAGATTGATTGTGTGAGTAGTCCCCCCAAATGGTTTGTTAAAAAGATACATAAGTGGTTATAAGTTTACTGGTTACTGCCGGAAATTTAAAGAATTTATCCATTAACAACAAAGACCAAAGTGCATAATAAATTCAGTTACAGTGCCATAAAGAATCCAAGAACAGCGAGTGGAACTGGGAACTGCGAATAGGTACCGCTTTAAAATGTAGCGGAACGGTAACGGGAACAGGAGCAAGTGCGTTGGTGGATCGGGGGTTGCTGCTCCCGTATTCCCTCTGTTCCCGTGCGTTGAGGTCATTTGCACTCATTTGTCGCGGGCCCAAAAAGGGGGTGGATTTTCGCTCGGTCCGGCCACGCCGGCATGTGAGTGAGTGTGTGTATGATGTGAGTGTGTGTCTAATGGTTAATCTCATTCATCAGAGAGCCGCCATCGGAGCCGTCAAGTTGAGTTTTACACATTTTACGCCTGCGAGTACTACGGGCGAGTTGTACGCTCTCAATCTCTCTCTCTCTCTGTGAGTCCTGCTCTCCTTGCTGTGAGAGCAAAAGGATTTCATTTTGCCTGTTAATGCTGTTGTCTCGCTTGCACCCGAAAAGGGGGAGTGGTGATGGGGTCGATGGCGAAGGTCCTTTTCGTGTGCGTGTGTGTGTACAGGAGTACACACTATCGCACAGCATGCGAATGTGTGAAAGTAGTGCCACACACACACGCACATCCCAGGGTCAGGTCAGGAAGTGTGGTAACGGTAGGATTATTCTGTTGCTTTCGCACCCTCTCCCCCATCCCTAGGTAACCACCACAACATCCTTCGCTCAGTTTTGGATTTTCTAATTTATACTTTTTTTTTTTTTTTTTTGGTTCGACGAGGACTTAGCCGAGGCACCCGGACAGGTGATTTATCTGTGTCCGCACTCCATAAAGTCCAGTAGTTCTAGCTGCAAAGCGTAATCGTAATCCCCTGCCATCGCACAAGAGACCCATTTAAATACAGTTGAAACTGGCTAAATAGCATTTAATTTTGGAAAAATAATTAATGGAAATTAATGGCCATTTTGATATAGATAGGTTTTTCCTAAACGGATCTTGAACACAATCTTATTTTAAGTCGAAGAGAATGACTCCTTTGATAGGGTCATCAAATCAATCCCTTAAAGTTCGAAAGGTGTTGATTTTATAATGTTAGATAATTAATAAAACAAATTATAAATATGAAAACGTTGTCTGGAAATTGTAATTAAGTTTCCCAACAAAGACCTTGACCCTCAATAAAGATTTCTGAGAAACTATCCCTTTTTTGAATTATAAAGAGGATCAAAGCCATACTTAAGTTAATTTTGAATAGAAAAAATACCATTCTCAACAATCTAATTTCTCGATAATTCTTTGATTTAAAGAACATTCTTTTCTTAAAAATAAAATTGAATTAAATAACATTAGTTAGACTACACATGGGTATTTCTATAACTCGAGTGTGCTGCTCCAGCGTGGTCGGGGCAACCAAGCGTATTAATCATTAGCCTGACCTCGACCCTTTCGTGCGTCGCACCATCCACCCGTCCTTGGTATCCCAATTTTCCCCCCACACTTTCCCTCACTCGAGAGGAAAAACAACTTGATGGGGCTGTCAGCTTATGTGCTGCGCTGGGCACAAATGAGAAAACTGCCAACGGCTAAACATAAAAATAAATAAATAAATTTGATTGCGATTGCGGTTTCTTGTCTGGACTTGGACTCGTTCTTAGACCAGGAGTTGGAGATGGAGTTGGAGCTCAAGGGCTGGCTGGCTTCCAGCCTGGGGCTCGCCTCGCCCGCGCCATTAATCTGTCAGTGGGATTTGGCCAAAAGGCAAATCGAGGACTTTGATTTTCTTTCTTTTTTTTCGTACTTCGGCTTCCGATTGCTCTTGTCATCATTGTGGCTGGTTTTTGCGTCTTGGGATTGTCTCAGCTGTCACTCGTTAGGGTTTCTTGTCAACACCCGTACGCTTGAGCCACATCCTTGGCCCCCATCTCACCCGTTAGTCGTCAGTCCGTCCGCCAGTTTCACGGTTTTGTCATCGCAATCGCCATGGCAGCGCAATCTCATGATTTGGCACTTTTGGAGCTTAAGGAAATGGGCATCATGAGTGGCAAAGACGAAGGGTTGGCCCTAAGCCTTCCCTGGATGCTGGTGGTTATTTGCAGAGCATAACGAAGAATCCCAAGAATATATATTTTTTATATATTTATATTTTAGCCAAAAATAAGGGTTACTTATTTAAAGAAATTTGGTTGAAATTCCAGCAATAATAACATAATGGGAAATAGGATATAGCAACATTATCTTAAGCCCAAAATGCAACGACTGTTAAAAGCTTTCTTGGCTATTGAAAAATGATATTCCAATGAGCAAACAACACTGTCTTATGTAGGGGGCGGCTGGGAGCCCACAAAAAGGACTTAATGCCGCAGAAAATGACTTCAAAAAATACATGCAAACATGTCGATGGCACAAAAGAGCTAAGCGAAAGCGATGGCCAAAACAATGCCGCCATTTTTGCTTCTTCTCACTCTTCTTGCTCCTGAGAATTACTCATCCGCCGTGGTGCCCCAATGCACTCCCACAGTGACGTGTTTCGGCTTCTGTTATTGTTGGTGTTGTTATTGCACTTGCTGTTGGCAGCTCAGTTCCGTTTTCAGCAGACAAATAGACATGCCCCGTGCAGACGTGAGTCAGACATGAACGGAGACCGGCGGACACGAACACGGACAGAGACGGACCGACGGACAAACGGACATTGGCGGACAAGGACGGTTTGGACGGTTTGGATGGTGCAAAGTGGATGGCAAACATACGTACACAGTGGGGAAAAAGTGATTAATTTATTAATTCATGTATGATTATTTAAAATAATAATATTATGAACTATAAATTAATTGCAAACTGCAAGGGTTTTCCAAAGTTTCCTTTCTTGTTAACCATATCTCTTTTAAATTCCTAAATTAACTCTAATGAATATATGTTAAGTTTGCATTGCAAACATTTTGTTCAATCAAGAAATGAAACCCCTTTTAAATTAATAGTATTCCGAGTTAATTTTTATTATTCAACACCTTGCAATATTTTCTTTCTGTGCATGCGGGTGGCGGAACACAATACAGAAAAAATACGAAATCCTTTCGCAATCGCTGGCGAAGTGTTGCAAACATAAAACACTCCGCCGCCATAACGTAATTTCTTTTGTTTATAACGTCCTGCAGTTAATACATTTGCATTGTGTGTGCGAGAGAGGTGTCGGTGAATGCTCCCCATACGATTACAGGCAGGACAACAAAGGGAGTTCCTTTCACCCCCCTTTTTGGCCATTGTTGCCACTGCTTTTACAGCCCTTACTACCAAGGTTCTTTTTATTTTTTGTTGCTGTTGTTAGTGCCCCTGCCTGCCATATTGACTGAAAGCCAAAGTGGTCGCTTTTTGTGTGCTTTTAACGCGGTGCCAAAAAATGTTTGGTTCAGGTGCGAAGCAAGCTGAACTTTATGTCATACATAGTATATAAATATTTATAATGTTTGGATCTGAAAACCATATTCTGTAAAGTCACTAAAAAATGGTAAAAGATAGACCTTTCAAAGGACCCTGAAAAAATGTTTCCTGACCGTCATCAACTGTCGAGTAATACTTTTATGGCAGCTCTTAAGTTGGTAGTCCAAGGGTAGATATCTCTTGAATATCTATTAAAAACCCAAACAAAGGTCAAGACTAATTTTAATTTGAATACAAGTTAAGGTTAAATATTATTCAGAAGATTTAATTGACAGCTTTCAACTTTAAGAACACTTTCATAATGGCATTCAAAATAACTTTCTGTTTTTTATATATTCTTTGTTTAATAATAGCTCATATGGATTTCCATAACATCGGATATAATTCTAATTGAAGTTACCCTTCCCTGGTTTGTTTTCCTTTAAAGATACTCAACTACTGATATACATTTTATATTGTACAACTCTATAGAATTTAGTAAATATATTAGGATATACTCTGGCACCACAATCCTGACAATCCTGATCGCTGCAAAAGGAACTGCAGCGAGACAACAGAAGAAAAAACCCATAGAACCCTCCATATCTATTCGACAAGGAAACCCCACAGGGCCATTAATTGTGTGTCGCCTAATTTTTTGTTATATTTTTTTTTGTTTTGTTCACTTCTACGTTGTGCTGGCCATTTTGGGCATAGTTTCAGTGGTTGTTTCTGCCGCTGGTACTGTGGTACTGTTATTGTTCCCGTGACTGCTCCGTTACTGTTGGCCATGTTTCTATGGAGCGGCCAAAAGCCGCCTTTGTTGCGTTGCCAGCCTTCTTTGTGTTGAAAAGCTAGTGCTGGTAATTTATGCGGCTTCCCAGCTCTACCCAACCGATTTTCCTAACATTTTTCCACTTCCCCATTTCAGCTTTTTCCCCTGCTCCTGCCATTTCGTCTGCATGGATATAAAATCCAGAAAGAAAGAAAAATAAACGGTAGCCAAGTCAAAATTATTCGCTTTGATTTGTATTTTCCGAATTTGGAAATTAGAGGGCAATCAAACCGTAAACTTTTATTTCTATTCGCTGGAAAAAAAGCACACGAAATTGGTCGTGTATCCTCTAATGTCCTTTCGAAAGCGATTTTCTCAACTGCCCAGAAAATTGGTTGCCATGGCGGCCAGGACAATAACAAAAAAATAACAACCATGGAAATACACAACATGGCCCATCCCATCCTTCCACACACCATTGTGTGTGTGTGTATGGTATGCTATGTTCATGTTTTGTACACACCTACATTTATATGCGGATTTGTGTTTCAAGTGTGAATATTAGGTCAGAGACGTGTGTACATTCCTGTATGTGTTACTCCTCAAGAGCAAATCGCTGTAGCTCAATATATCCTGAGGGTTGCATATGTCTATCTGTCTGTGTTTATTAAGTGTAGTTTTCCTTCCACAATATTTTGTATGCTGTCTTTTAGAGGCACATTTTTATCATAGATTTTATAAGATGTTTAAATATAGTAAAATATATGATAATAACTTCGTTGTACTTTGATTAAATGTAATTATAAACATTGAGTAAACAGATTACTTTATTCAAGTAGTAGTCCTTCTAGAAGCTTTGCTTTAAAATCAAAATTTCTCAATACCAAGCCTTGTTTTATTTTGAAGCTGTCTTAGTCACAAAGCATCAACATCCAATAAAGCATAATAATGATAATAATAATAATGATAAGACCTGCTCTTGGGCACCTTTTGAGGTGGGTGTTCTTTGCCTGCCCTTTAAAGGTTCCAAATGCCCCAAAGCTTATTGTTATTACGGAGAACTCACACACCGCTGCCCTTAGGGATAGGAATTTATAAAAATGAAATTCATCTGAGGGGTGTCCTGGGAATGCATAAAGCCACCCCGTAGGGAGAGATGATGCCAAGAGCAGAAAGAGTGCCTCACAAAAGAGGACAAAGTGAAAAGCTATAATCAGATTTAATTAAACACGAAATTGGAACGTTGCCTGAATGTCAGGCCGGGACCGGGTGGAATGTGTGTGTGTGACACGGTCACTGGCCATGCTCTCCGATTCGGCTGCGGGTCCTAGTTGAACTCCCAGTTCCACTTCCAACAATATATCAGTATATATATATAGGGTTCAGTATATATAGGACTCGCTCCTTGGCTGTATTTAGCCGTGATATATGTATGTATGTGTGTTGCATTTTTTCTGCAGGCTGCTTCTGATTTCTCATTATTATTTCGCTTTATGTGGAGCAGCTGGCCACGATTTCTAAGTGTGATAAACTCGCAGCCTCGAAGCCCCATGGCGTTCCTGTATTTTTTTCCCCTCTCTGACGGCTTACAAAATGTGGAGCACAGATGGTCAGTGCTTGGAAATCAACGATAGCTTCAGCTTCAGCTCTGGGTCCTTATTGCCCCGCTTGGAAGTGCATTTCAGGCTCATTACTTTTTTAAACCCCGCCCACCCCGTGATCCATGGCAATCTGCATGGGATGACAATATATTCATAGCCTGCTCTGCAATGATAAACCCATCCACACTGCGTATACGTAATATTTCATTTTGCATGCACTCTTAAGAGCTAACTGCCTTCCCTTTTGCACAGCTAAATTTATGCATTGATTGCTCCGATTTATCGTAGAGATATGAATCTGCAGTTCTTTTCTTCAAATATTGATTCAAGTCATTGGGTAATACTATGGGGATTTAAGTTGAAAGCAAGTCTTTTATCTTGAGCGCAGAGCACAACTAATATTTATTTTTTTATAGATAAAATGTAAGCCATCTCAAGTTTCTTGGAAATTCTTTAATAAACATAATTAAAACATGCAGGGAAAGCTAACTAGCAGAGCTAATTTTAAACCTAGACCTGATCCCTCTAATAGCATCTGCATATATAAATAATATAATTGTCATTGTTACGACTTACCCCGGTAGATGACACACTGTTATCCATTTTCATCAATTCCATATTCCTTTCAGTGTAGATTTATGTTCCTGGTGACTCCAATTAGGCTTCTCATGTAAACATCCACGTCATCTCATTCCTGGTTATCCATTTGTCCGGTAATATATTTGGGGTCGGAGGTAATCACTATCACTGCCACTATCACAATCGATGTTATCACTGCAGGTGCCACGGACAGACTAAGGGCGGCGCGCCGCTAGTGACCCTCTATTTATAGTCCGCGAGGCAAGAGAACCGAGAAAGTGTGAGCGAGAGAGTAAGGGAGAAAGAGGCATCTGTAGAGGCTGGGCTGCGAGAGGGAGAGAGTAAGAGGTACCTCTTGAGCTACACGTAAACAACTAACGATAGAGAGAGAGGGAGAGTGGGAGGGCATTTTCCGATCGTTCCTATATCAGCTATATGATATAGTCGTTCGATCCGGCTCATTTCGATTTATATACCAGTGGCTGCCGTTTCCTTTTTAAGGCTTTAAAACTCAGAGATTGGTTTGCGTAGAGAGGGAGAGACAGACAGATCTATGCTGATCAAGAATATATATATATTTATTTTGTTTTCCAAAATTCTGATTAAAAGTATAATAATCTGCAGAACTATAAATATAATAATTTATAAATATGTTGCTTCATCTTAAAGTATCTCTTATCACCAAACTAAATCTGAAACATTAATACTCTCTGCATTCACTTATTGCATATTTTTTCATGAAGCTAACAAATCACAAAAACCGTATATAAATGGCCTGCAAGCTAGAGTTTAATATAGAAAAACATTCAGTGCAGCGGAAAATTAATTCCTACGACCATTATCTGTCATCCGTTGCCGCAAGCTGTTGCCAATTGCTCGGTCGCCTTTTTTTTCACCCATCAAATTCAAGTTTTTTCCAACTAAATGCATTTTTTTTCTTTCCTTGCAGAGTGGAATTGGAAAAGCTGGCGCGAAGGGAAGAAAATTCATAAATGAAAGCTTCTAATTGCCGGAGAATGACAAACGCGACAAGAAATCAGCGAGAGCGAACAAAAGCAGAGCCATCTTTTTAGGCAGCCAGTGAAATCGGCAGCGAAAGCCGCGAAAATTGAGCCGCCGCAGCGTAGGAGATGCTGTTGATGCCCACATCCTGTGGGCCGGGTCCACCCCACGACCATGGCCCCTCATTCTCACCTTCACCCTCAACCTCACCTGCACCCTCCAATGTTCATGCCCACTGCCATGCCCCCCGCCGAGCAGAAGATGATGGAGCGCCGGTCCAACGGTCAGGAAGGATCCTGGCCTCAAGGCCCAGTTCAGGGTCGACCATTCCCCGGTGGCTGCTAATGCTGTTGATGCTCTTCGCCATTCTGGCCCAGACACCAAGGGGTCAGGTGGCCGCCGAGAAGAGTAAACACTGTGAGTACACCTCCACGAAGGGAGAAATAATTTATGAGACAGTTGATTTTACTTTTATTAAGATACTATTATTATTTCTGGGCTTAAAATCATATGGGGTTTCGATAATGAAATATGACGCAATTTAAAAGTTATTGGTTAATTGGGTTTAATTAAAAACGATACTTATTTAGGGGATTTAAAAAATCTAGTAACTTTTGATATAAAATATTGAAATATGTTGGCCTTACAAATCTCTTCTTCCCACCGATTTATCCAATACATATCTTGTTTATTTAAATAAAAATATGTCCGTGCAGTGACATAATAGGAAATACTTATATGAGTATATATGCACACCCACCCTCCATAAACTTTGCTCTTCTTGTACAATAAAAATCTGTCAACAGCTTAGTTTTATGTTGCCTTGCGATTTCCCGATCCAAGACTTCGTCTGACAATAAAAATTTGTGTTTGAGCAAAATGTAATAAAAGTGCATTAAAATGTTGCCAAATGGAAAAAGAACACAAAAAGAAAAAAGAGGCGAATGGAAATGCTTGAACTATAAACATATAAACACCAAGCACACACGCAAATATATAGGAATATACATAAATATGTATATATATATATAGATATATACGGGCAATAACATTGTGTGACAAAGCTCATGGGGTAATTCATTCAGTTTCCGCATATTGTTTATGTGGCGAATAAACAACAAATAAATACATTTTTACGATGCAATGTCAACGTGCACACAAATGTATTTACATGTGAACCAAAAAGCACGTGCCAGGACCTTTATATATATAGTATTTATGTGTATCCTGTATTGTAACTAATATAGGACAAGGCACATCGATGGGTAGTTAATAGTTAGAAACTACCTTAAAAACTTGCTAAATTATTTACTAATTAATGCAAGTACCTTTTCCCCCTGCATATGCAAATAATAGTTAAAGCTCTTATACATACATACATATACAATGTATATTTAAGACCCATATGCCTTCAGGAAAGTAATCTTTACCGTACAAGCCGAGTAGTGTCGGAAATAGTCCGATTATAAACTGGTTGGGGAAGCGGAACTGTGCCCGGTACGTTCGTTCCTATATGGTTTCCCCGATATGGCTAAACGGAGAATAGCGACCGCAATTGCCGACCCATGAAATGGAATTACTCAAGCGGAGCGTCGCGTCGTTGCTCGGCTCCTCCAATGCTCCTCCTCCATGTTCCTCTCCTGGCAACCAGCCATGCTCATGCAGTTTGCGTTCCGGCGACGAAAGTTGTTGCCGCAAATTATTTCCGTATTTTAGCATTAAATCATAATTAAAATTTGAAGTAAAACAACTTACATGCCAGCAATTGGGGGCGCCGCCGCCGCCGTCTCTTTTGCAGAAAACTGAAGGCGGAGTCCGACGTCGCTGCAAAAGTTTGCTTCTCGAGGGCGCTGAAAAAGTTCGCTGCATACTTATTTGGGCTCGTTTCCGGCTGCCTTCGCAGCTCCACCTCCTTCGCATCCTGCCGCACTTTCAAGCCCACTCCGCAGCCTAATTGCAGCCTCCTTTCGCGTGGGGGAAGGAAGTAGGGAAATGGCGTTGGTTGACGAGTGTCGATGCCAACTGGGTTTTGGGCCAGAGATCTCCCTTTGAGATACAGAAAGTAAAATGGGAAATGGTATTGAAATTTATCATAATCAAGAACAAATACCAAGATTATATACTACTTATTTTCCCTATATATTTTGTTTAATATAAATAGTTGAGTGAAATTAATTACTTCTACATATAACAGCTCCTATTGGCAATTATAACTTGTGTGATATATCAAGAAAAGACCTCGTTTTCCTTTGCTGTATCCGGTTGTAACACTTTCCATCTCGTACCACTGCACTATGTGGAATTTGACCCGTTTTCGTGGCCAAAATTAAAATTTTTGAAATTATTAACATTTTTCACTGCAGGTTTCTTATATAATGATGGTTATGACTATAGGAAGGTATTTTAGAAAAGTGGGCGTGTCAACGCCCCCCTCCGCCCACTGAAATCGAAAAAAAATTTAATATTTAAAGCAATTTTCAAGTTAGAGACCCCAATTTTGGAACACAGGCTGAATTTCTTATTTTAAATGTGTCCTGTAAATTTGGTTCAGATCGGATAATAAATGTAGAAGTTATTTAAGAATATCATTATTTTTGGTTTTATTATTCTACATATTAATTATTAACTTCATCATTGTCATCAATTTCATTATTATTATAAAAAAATATGTATTGTCGTCTTCCATAACGTCGATATCAGTTTTAACGGTTAAGAAAATCTTATATTCTGCGGAGTTTGATTGTTCCACAATATATTTCCGGAGAAATTGAACCTCCCTTGCTTACGCCAAACTACTAGCAGTTCTGCATTTCTGACCAAGATGTTGCTCCATAATAATTCAAATTACGCAAAAGACCGCAAAAAACGCACAATGAGCCTATGTATTTTGAATTCAGAATTGACAAACCTACAACATGTATATGGACACTCGCTGATACAATTTGAACCTTTTTTTAAAACCCTTTGGAAAGTTCAACTTTATTTCCAAAAGTGACAAATGGACACCACTTGCTAAATGTACAAATTTTTAGAAAAATACGAACGCAACACGCAACATATTAGTATCAACACATAGTAATAACCTGAAGAATTAATATTCAGTTTGAATTAGGTTATTTAATGATTTTATGTCAGAGATATGCCAATTTGAAACTGCACCGCAAAGTCAACTTATAAGACAGCCCGTGGTGTTCGCTTGCAACAGCTGACTTTAACAGCTGTTATTTTAACATTGAACTGTTAAGTTAACATTTTGGGTATGTAACATAGCAGTTTGATCAATTCATAACATGGTATCATTGAAAATACGCAAATTGGGATACTTGCGAAAAATGAGTTTTGGCCACGAAAACGGGTCAAATTCCACATAGTGCACTGTACCACTGTGTCTGATTTAATTTTTCTTGCTCATTTCCGGGCGACAAGGACGACGCCCGGACGTTTAGCTGCACTGGCTGCTGCTGCTCCTTATGCTGCTCCTACTCTTGGTCGTACTGCTCCTTATTCTCTGTGGTCATACACACACTCAGACACAAACGCGAGCCGCAGGAGCGGCTCCCTGCTCCTTGCTGCTCTTTCCCCACACACACTCCCCTCACCCCTTGTGGGCTGTCCCCGGCAGACTTGTGGCCCACGTGGCGTGTACTTAATTTCCCATGCTCATTGCAGGGGCGCGTTAACTTTTTTACCGGCCACATACTTACTGCCTGCCTACCGGCAGGGATTCCCCTTCATCGTCAGTATCCTCCTGGCAACCCTTTTTTTACTGCCGCCTCTACCCGGCACTCATTCCGCTGTCGAGCCGCATTGAAGACTTCTCAACTCGTTGAACAAAATTTTGCACAAAAGTTTCATAATTAATTTCATGTTAAGTGGCAATGCGAGCGCGATGGGCGTGGTCCTGCCAGCCCCGGGAATATCTCTCTCTCTCTGGTCCTAGTGTTCCTGGACTGGTGTCTTTAATTTGAATTGTCATTTCCTTTCTTCGGCAGCCACTCCGGTGTGTCGTCTGCCAGGCATCCGGCTTGCGGGCACGCCCACAGGCTCCAGCATCCTTTACTCCTGCGGTCGCACGTTCAACTTGATTAGCGTAACTTATAATGACTCGCACGAGGACGACGACAGGAGCGAGCCTCACTCAAATTCTATTCTCGCAAAACACTTGCAAACAGTTGCTTACATAAGTAAATATATGTATATATGTACATATATACAAGGACATATTGCGTGGAGAGGGGGAAGTGGTGAGTGAGGCTTTTTGGGGAGCCTTACCAAGTGGTTTTCATAATTACTTTGTGTGCGAGCACTTCATAGTGGCAACTTTGGCGACAACTGTCACAGAGCGACCGAACTTTGCTTTCACATTTCCTGTTTGCCCCGCCATTTACAAATATGTGTGTGATATTTGCTCGTAATTATATAGCCATATACATATGTATCTCTGTGTAGCATTATTACTCGGCATTTTGGTAATTGGATTGAGACCAATTTAGTTAAATTAAGTATGCACTTATTAGCTGTTCCGGCTTATCACATTGATATCCTTGTTAATGTAGTTTTGGCCCTTGAACTAGTCTGAGTATTAGTTATTTCATTTGGTTTACCAAGAACATTATAATGAATTAAATTCCTGGTGAGATTAGCTCATAGTTAGATAAAGTGTTGTATTACTTGTAGTTCTGTTTATAAGAAATTAGCATTGTTGGTACTTGAAACCTGTATAAGATGGTCCAGATAGAGGCTCTAAACTTGTATGTAAAAATGATTACTTTTAAGGTTATAATTATTATAATCAATGTGGGAAATTTTAAGGAGAGCTTTCTTATAAATATCTCCTATAAAAATGCTAATCAAATAAGAATGACAAAGACACAGTTATATCTTACAAAGGACTTGCTACACTACAGATGGGAAGAGAAGCAGGACCAAATACTGCACCTTAATACGTGTCCTGAGATAGGTTGGTTGGTTTCTAAGGAAACTTTAGAAAAGGAAAACAGATAAAGACACCTGAAACCCTTTCGAAGCTCCTGCTCAACCTGCTCTTCATTGAACCCAAAGTAAACATTGCCGTATTAAAATTGAGTTATCTTTAATTTATTTTCGTATACTTCAATTTATCGATCTCATCTGTTGGATCTGTAGACTTAATGCTGAATATGGGTATGAGCATTTTATTGGATTTCCCTTTGTAATGGCTAAAATGCGTATGTTTTGACAAGGGACACTGACAGCTCCCACGTCCATTCCCAAGGACTCACTCCACAATTCACCTCTCCATCGGCCATTGTGCGATTTCCTGCAATAATGCGAACATTATACAATTTTGAAAAATATGTCACGTTGCTGGGATCCAACTTGGATCCTGCCTTCTCCCCTACTCATTTTCCCTCCACGAATCCAACTCAAACAGAAGCTGATGGCCGCCTGCCAATAAATTTGTGAGAAAAACAACTGTCGACGGGGACGAAAGAAGTGGCATAAAACTTTTGCTCTTTGTGTGGAATAAATATGAATGGATTTGGACTTGGTCTCCCAGGCTCTTTGAGGCTCAAGGGAATGCCAGGCAGTGGGACCAACTGGTCCACTGCGGCATATACTCCTCCACCTCCTTCCCACACACACTTGCAAATATTTCAGAATGAGTTTCAAAGGAGCAGGAGCAGGAAATGGAGACGAAGTTGGAGCTGGGAACCCGATGTGGTCTTCCCACGTCGACGGTTCAGTTCACAAAGGCCAAAGGGCTGAGAGGACGAGGCAAGGACTTTCTTTCCATGGGCAATAAATTTTAATTTTCCCTAAATCCTTGCGCATACGAAATGAGATTTGTAACAAGCCGCAGCAATCATCTGGCTTCGCTTTCTTTTCACAGCCTGAAATTTCTCTAACTGCCGGAAATGATTGCCCCTGACTGGCATATTTTGATTAATAGTGAGTGGCATAATTGGAGTTGAATAGTTTAAAGTTTTGAATTAGAATTAATGAAGCTAAATGAGTACTTTTTGAGTAAATGAGAAACTACAAAGACGGGACACAGATTTACTAAAAGGTCTGGATTTCTATAGGGTTTTCTGCAGGTTAATATATTCATTCATTTATATATTCAAGTGAAATAATAATAGTTCCTTTTATTAAGTTTGATTCTAGTACAGATTCCTCTTGATCTTCTTAAAGTAAAAGGCAAACCAAAAACCATATTATAGTCATTTAATTTCTCTTTTTATAGAATCATACAAGTGTTTGACTACAATTGCAATAAAAAAGCAAGCTTACATTATGACCATCATTTGTTATATAAAACAGATTTGGAATTTGACTTAATTCTATACCCTTTTCAAACACCATTCACTCGTGGCCCTGTCGACTGCAATTCCCTAACCTCCTAATAATAAATCTTGACTGAGTGACGATGACTCAGCTGCTTAGCGATCCCTGGCTCCCTGGAGAACCGGCCAGGCCAGGCCAGACCAGACCAGGTCACAGTCAAATGCGCAGATAAATGTTTATGGAAGATAAATTGCAGCCAGCGGATAGAAATCAGGCAACGCATAATAAATTCCATTTGTAGTTCGCAACTCTCTGGCCTCTGGAGGGGGCGAGGCAGGAGCGATGCCAAATCGAGTATTGATGCGTTTGGCATCCCGCGGCACACAAGGACGACGACGACGGTGTCACTGCCAAAAAGCTCCCCCTAGCACCACCAGCATCCATTCCCTCCTCCGTCCTCCTCCTTCGATTCCCTTCGAGGACAGCGAACAATGAATTCATTCGACGCGAATTGGTTTTGCGAAATTGTCCACGAACGTGGGCGGATCATTTATCAATATTTCCGCTCTGCTGCTGGAGAGTCGGAGTAAGTAATCGCTTATTATACCGAATCGTTCGATAAATGCAATACATATGTGTAGTCAGTGTCCCACTAACCCCAACAGAAGCATTTTCCCAAATTTAATTTATGTATTCTGCAAAAACAGAAACAGAAAACACACATTCTGTCAGGCGCTTGAATTAGGTTTGACAAATGGAATTCGGGATATTTCCCCAGCCCAGGAATGACCCATTTTTAATTGGCTTATTTATTGACAGCCAAAAATACATTTCGTTGGTATTTATCAAGAGAAATATGTGTAGTTTTTGTTTGTAAAACCAAAGTTTGGTAATTAAATTAAGGAAAGTTTACAAACTCGACTGTGAGGTACCCGGTAATCAAAGTAAATCTAAGTATATGTTGCTAGACTCTAATAATTATCATCCGAATTAAATTAGATTTTGAGAAACTCATTCTATATTTACCTTATAAATTGAATTAATTTCTTTGATTAATTTAAGAAATGGAAACTTAGTTGCTAGAGTTTCGAGGACCTTTTTCTATGCCCCTGCATTCCTTCATTTAATTTAAATCACCGAAAACCTTGAGTACTGTGCATTGATGAATTCCACAAATCCTGCACAGGACCTAAAGAGAGCCTGCCAAGGAGAAAAGTGTAAGAAACGGGCCATAAAAGGGGCATAAAATGAGTTGAACATTCCGGGCATTGTGCCTTCAGTTAAGCACATGAATCCCTTTTGTAATCAAATGCACAGAAAATTGTATTCTATTCAAGTAAAAATCCGACCGAGTCCCAAACCTCTTTCGTGTCGTCCTGATGGGCTTTGTATCGGCGGCTGGGTTCTTCCTTTCGGTGGGGCGGATATGTCCGTCCATATCCTGTATCTCTCTCTGTGTGTGTGTGTGTGTGCGTGATCCACTTAGGCGTTGCAAGGATATCCACGCGCCCGCAAAACAAAGCAGCAAAATTATATCCTGCGAAGCCAAGACTTTGCCGCGCTAAGGCGGGGCAGTTGGGCGTGGCTGGAGGCTGAAAGAAAAATATTACAAGAAGCGCCTAGACAATAGCACCGAAATAAGTAAACAACAATAATAAGAAACAACAACAAAATACAGCAAAAAAAAAAAAATGAAACGCAGCAGCGCCAACAATGGCGTAATAAACTAACGTTGAAGCTAAACTCTCGCAAAGCAAAACTATGCAAAAAGTTTTGCTCTTTGTTTCGCAGCACCAGCAAAAATGGAATTAATAAAAGGAAAAATGATTTTTCGAAAAATATTTAAGCCCTCTCCGTTACTCCTAGGCCCGATAAGACCGAGGGCGGCGCAAAATTTAATTAACAATTTGTGAAGGGGAAATAAACAAAAGCCCCGACAGGCTTTTGCCCCAAAACATTGGATATCCAGCGGGCTCATCTGGGTTTACCTTTCCCCCCATTGCCTGGACCAGTGCCAGGACAGGACCAGGACCAGGTCCAGGTCCAGATCTAGTCCCGGGGATTGAGGAGCCATTCGATGGGTGCATGACAAGTTGAGCTCTCCTTGACAAGTTCTTAATGAAAAGTTGAAGAGCGACCCGTAATTAAACTGCGCCCTGTTGCAGTGAGCGACGCTTGCAAAGTTGGCTTAAAGGACATCCAAATTGAGTCCTAGGTCGGCAAACTATTCGATAAAAGCTTTTCTTTTGTAAAATAAACTTTTATAATATTAAATCGGGCACTAAAAGAAGCAAAGACTTAACAAAGAGGAACTTAAAACTTATTATTTAATAAATTCTTTAATAAATAATCGAATAAATACATGTCTAAGTATAACCATACTTTTTTGTAAGCTTTACTATAAAATTCAGACTATTTAGGCATTGCTTACTCTATAATATTTAATATTGAAAATAGAATCTGAACATTAAATTCAATCTATTAACAAAACTATTTCAATTCAAATCTTTAAACGCAAAAACTAGAATTTATTCCACCTTAAACTTACCTATTAGAGAGTTCAATTAAAACTTTATATATTTAATTATCGTAAAAATTACTTTCAAGCTTGATAAGCAATTTTATTAAACCAATTTGTTCAAGATTCAACTTTCCAGCTCAGAACTGCCAAGGTAGAAAAGTGATTCTGCAAAAAAAAACTATCTGAATTATATAAATTCTGCAACTTTTAACTATTCAAAAATTTTGACAAGCGACAATTCGCCTGATTATTGGAAAAGAATCAGGAGACTGGCAGGGCAAACTTGAAAAGAATCTTATCGCCCTGACTGGGGTCCTCCTATTATTGTCCTTTTGCCTGCCGTCTCCTCTACAGTTGCTTCATTAGTTTGGCACTTCATCTTTGCTGCACGCTCGAGTGGCCTTGGTCTTGGTCTGAGGTTGAGGTTGCCACATCCCAGCAGTGGCACCCGCTTTGAAAAGTGACAAAAGTTTAATGATGCGTTTAAGTTGCACGTGGCATGCCCTTTGGCGCCCACTGCGTGCTCCGCAGGACTCTCGACAGCATTTGATTTGATGAGCTCTACGCATTGCAATGTTTGCTAGCCCCAGCCAGGACCTGCTCCTGCTCCGGCTCCGGCTCCGGGTCCTGGTCCTCCTTATTCACCTCTTCCCTTAGGGGCATTCAAGAAATTGCAGCTGCCGGCAGTCTATTGATTTTTATCACGTAACTCCCAGACAAATTAAGGGAGTACGGTACCTAGGACCCTAGGCAGAAAGTTAACCAAAATAGCCAGAGAATCAAATTGTTCTTCTGGTTTTCAGAGAAAGAGCTTTATTTTATTATAGGAATGAAGGGATAAAGTCTTAAGTGAGATGAGATAATAAAAGCATTTAATTTTAGTCCTTCTCTTAATCCTGATTAATTTCATCCACCTTGGAGTCCTCCAGCTGCTTGAACTGTATTAGGATAACCAAATATGTGGTGACCGCTGAGAAGATCTTGAAGAGCGTAGAGTTATCTATGGAAAAGAATCCGTAGGCTGTAAACTGCAACTCCTGCTTGATGCTCTTGGTGAGGAACTTGTCGGCAATGTTCTGAAACTGTTTGCTCTTCCCATACACTCTGGCCAGAATCTGGGCCGTGCCATTGGCCTCGGAGGCCAGACAATCGCAGGCACTGCAAATCACTGCCATGGTGATGGTCTCAGCCAGCACCCAGGCACAGGACAAACCCATGGTGTCAGCCACTTCCAACCTGGAACTGGTCGAGCTGGACGTCAGGGTGGCAAAGGCCAGGTAGCTCTGATTCGTTACCGTGTAAAAGGCAAAGCCGAAGAAGAATAGGAGCGCCACTCCAGCCACGGAGTTCATGTTCTCGGTGATGTAGCGGAATTTGCAAAGCACCTCTATGAGATTGCTTAGCTCCCGCCAGTTTTCTCCACTGGACACACCCTCCTGCAGGATAAAGGCATCCAGTTTCCGGTTGAGAAAGCCAATCCTTAGAGCCAGATTCATGAGTATGGTGCGTAGATATATCGAAAGAACTGTGGAGTAGAGTAGCTGCAGGAAGTAGACCAGCAGCAGGATGCCCTGCCTCCGGGAACCGATGCCGCTTCGAAAGTGTATGTAGTAGAAGGCCACCGCCAGGACTCCCGCCGCTGCTGAGGCCACCAGAGTGCCCAGTTTCCGGCAGCTGTAGTTCTCCCGGAAGCCATTCACCTCCAGATACTCATCGATCCTAGCGATCTCCCTCAAGGTCCGGCAATGACGTGATGCATTCTGCACATTGGACAAGACCATCATCGTGTAGCTACCGATGCATAGGAGTGTTTCAATCGTCCTATTGATCTCCTCTGTGTCACCCTGGGCACTGGCCACCAGTCTGTACTCACGGGAAGCGAAGAGTACATCCTCGCCAAAGAAGAGCGAGGTGATCAGCATGATGAGAGCTATCAGGCGACCATACCAACGGCCAAGTCTGCCCAGTCGAAAAGTCTCCTCATCGTCCCCCGAATAGAGAGGCAGCAGGGCGCAGAGCTGCGAGGGCGTGGCGATGGCTCGGATATCCTGCAGGATCTTCATGGCGATGAGAACTGTTTGGTGAAAGTTACTAAATTGAGATGTATGCTATTCGTTTGGTTTTTTGTGAGTTATTAGCTGTAATTAAATATTATTAGCAAGTTAATTATGAAACTTTATCATATTATTTCATTAATAGAGTGGTTATTACAAAATTAAGACAAAAGGTAAATTAACATTGGGAAATAGAAGTTTGTTTGCCCTTGCAGAGTGCTAGGATCACGGTATCGAAAATCAAGCATAACTAAGCTAAAAATTCATTAAATTCAATTCGGAAAGCTGTTCTATGCTAGTTTTTAGTAGATTAACAAAGCTGCATACTCAATTTAAAATATAAGAAAATTGAAACTTTTATCAATTTTTGCAAATTTTAATGATTTTTTTAAATTTCGGAAAAATTGCGAAAATTTATTTTTCGACCGGACATGGCTAGATCGACTCCGCTTTTAATGCTGATCAAGAATATATATAATTTATAGGGTCGGAAATGACTCCTTCACTGCGTTTTAATCTTCTGACTGAAATTATACTCTGCAAAAAGGTATAAAAACAGACCATTTTTATTAAAAAATCGAAGTTTTCCCAACATCATAATTAAGTCAAATTTGCATTAATTTTGATTCGAAAAGCTTTTCTGTGCTGGTTTTTATAGCACTAACAAATCTGCTTACTGCGTTTGTTGATGCCATTATAAGTTTCGGACTAAAATTATAATAACCTGAAAAAAGGTATAAAAACAGACAATTTTTTCCAAAAATCATAGTTTAAAATTCTCATAAATTTTAATTTTTGAGCAGATTGATTCTCCTGTTGATGCTGATCAAGAGAATATATGATTTATAGGGTCGGATTAGTTTTTTTTAGTGCGTTTTAAGCTTCTGAATGAAACTAAAATACTATGCAGGTGTATAAGGATATTTGTGATTTTTCGTCAATATTTAATTCCTTATTCCTACATATTATTTGGTTATTTTTCTATTACTTGATTAATTTATTTATTTTTGAATATAATGAAATTTCAAGTATTTCCCTAACTTTACCTAATCACTATTGAGTGCCCATGTATCTGCTAGGCTCCTGAATCATGACTGATGATGGGGGCTAAGTAGTTTTCGTGGGACAATTACAATCATTGGCTAATTACGAGCTAATGCGACCTGTCATAATGGCGTCCTGACATAAATATCCGCGGAACTTAAAAGCCCCTGTCCATTGCTCTACTCAAATTGCCCAATTACTTTGACAAACCGCCGACGGCGAACGGAGCTCGATGAACCACGTGAATGGCTTGTCGAAGGACATCCCGGGGCCAGTCAGTCGGTGGAGCAAGGAGCTAAGGGACTCTGGGTGGAGCAGAGATTATGCTCATTATGCAAACGCCTTGGACGGATGAGCTCGTCGAGGCGAAAGGCATTTACTTCAATTATTTCATTAATGCAGAAGAAGAGGCAGCCGGAGGAGGACAGCGACAAAAGTCCAGGGGCATCATCTGTGAATCCTTGTGGCCATCGCAGCTCCTCGAAGATGCCATCGAATTTTGTGTGCCGCTAATGGAGCGTGTGAGTCCGGCAGCAGCTGTCGGAGCCAGCAGCTTCGGCTTAGTCAACTATAAGGAGCATAGGTCGTGGGATAATGCACTGAAAGGAATTTTATAAAATCAGGATTTATGCTACTAAACATCTTTTACTATTACTATAAAAGTAATGACTTTATTAACAAGTACTAGAGTTACACATCTACCTCTGGCAAATCTTTTCAAAATATGTTTCCCTATTTGCTTTTCCTCAGTGCATTGCTTTGTGGGGGCGTTGACATCACACGAACGCCGGAGGTCACTCCGGGGCCAGTAAAATTCAATATCGGAGCCCAGGAAATTCATTGTTTAACCTTTGTTGCTTAAATTGCTCAAATTCCTGCCATTAGTTTGACAAACGAGCCAGCGAAATTATTTTGTTGCAACCAAGTTGCCGGGCACATCCGGAGCAGGAGCAGGAGCAGGAGCAGGAGCAAAAGGAAAACTGTGAACCGGGCGGGGATGATCGAAAACCAACCAGATTTCAGGCTAAAGTTTTTGCCACATCGCCGAGAGCAGCAAACCAACAACTCTGACCCCCAATCCGCAGTTCCCCAGCTCCTCCGCAACACATCCCACCCACCAAGAACCAAACTTTCCTCCAATTCCAATCCTCGTGCTCGTGCTTTGGGGCACGCACTAAGCTTGCCCCTGTTGTGGTTTCGCTACCGTTGTAGCATTGTGCCCGCTCCTGCTCCTTGTGGCATCCTCGGATGTGCCGGTTACTCGGTTATTCCATTGCTGCAGATTTATTTGCGGTTTTGCATAATCACTGAAAATTAGTTTAAAATATTTACATTAAATTTGCATCCCAATGTCTGGGTTGGGGTCCTTCTGGGTCCGCTGCAGGAAATGCTAAGTATAAGCCCTTAAATGGGCATTAGCCTGCTGGCTGGGTTCAGGGTCCAAAACTCTAAGTGAGGGCTAATTAAATGAGGAGCCTCGATTAACTAGGGATTGTTTTTGGGGTCCCTGTCCTTGCAAGGTAAACATGTCTAGCAAAGAAATTGTCTTTAATTAAATTTATTAAAAATATCTACATAGTTTGTTCAAAGGATAACTAAAAATAAACTAGTAAAATAAAGGATAACAAGTGGCATTTGTTATCTAAACTGTTTGCCAAATCTATCCTAGATTTTATGTATATAAATACAATTACTTAGATTTCTTTGAAAGCAAAAAGTGTTGTTATTGACTTACCCACTCTACACTCAATAAATATGAAACTGCCTCACATTTTTCTTCTGCTTTTTTAAAAGTTCTTCTAAAATAAACATTTGCCAAAGCAATTCGAACTTTCTCTAATCACAGCCTTGCTGTCAGGTTAAAATTGTCAAATAGAAACCTCTCTCTGAGTCATCGTTTGCACTTGCAATATTGTATTTGTTTTCATATTTGCAATACTCGATGATTATCCTCGGGAATATCCTTTGGGAGAGGTGACTCACTTGCTTACCTGTGTCAACTTGCAGTCTCAGCTTCCATTTGCTTTTAGTAGTAATACTTGTCCAGTTGATACCCTAAAGCTGCCGGAACTGGCAAAGATTAAAGGATTCAAGGATACACTAGATAGTTGAAAATAGTAATAATTCAACTGGATATTAAATACAAATATATTTGGAAGTGATTTATTTAGAATACAATAAATAATACATTTAATAGTTTTATACTAGAGTATAAAGTTTCTTTCTGTGCAGCTCAGAGAGTCCTTTATTTGCCAAGGTCGTTGGTCCATGGTATGTGTGTGTCCCAAGAAAATTGAAGGCAACCCAAGAGGATGAGGACAAAGTTAGAGCAGCAGGGTAAACATAATTTTCCACCGGGCATAAAAAGAAGACATTCAATGTCCACGAAGGCATCTCCGGAATGAAGAAAAAACTGCACTTGCGAGTTGTTGGGCCAAAACGCATTTAGGACCACCAAACACATCCGGCAGCGGAAGTATTAAGCGGCAGAATGGCCTCTTCTCCTTCAGCTCCTCCACCTCCTCCGGCGAGGACAGTGGCCATTACCAATGCGATTGCCGAGTGCCGCAAGTTATGATGACGATCCACAACTTGGACATTTTGGAGGAGACTCTTTTGCCAAGTTGCCCCCGCAAGCGATGGTGGGTGGATTTCTACCATCAAGATAAGTCTAAGGACTGGCAGTTACTTGAATGGCAACATAAAGTGATTCCCAGCTCCTTGGATGAAGCTTTGGTGGCATTATTAGTCGATTAATAACGCGGGTAACAAAGCCCTGAAATTAATTATGCCAATTTTAATCCTTTTGGCAGTGGCAGTGGCATTGGCTCAGCCTTAGCTAAATGACATTGCCACCGAATAATCCCAGCCATTAACTGAAAAATTGGCTTTCGAGTGGCAGATGAGACCGAGAGCCTCTCTCTGTGTGTGTGTCGGACTTAATATTTTCATGAACACGTCGGCCAGATTGAGGATTTCTTTCTCCCTTTTGATGTGGGCCGCTCTCTGGCTTTAATCCGAGCATTATCCCTAATTTCGAAAATGTCGTTTTCCTGTGTTTTTGCTGCCCTGCCATCAAAACTAAGCCCTGGTCCGAGTATTCATTCCAGGCCTGAGTGGCTGTCCTGCTCCCAGGACTCCTCCTCATCCCACTGGCTGTCTTTCTCCCCTTCCTATTGCCCGTCCATTTGGTTTCTATCTTCGCAGCTCCTTCGTCCTTTACTCCCTGCGAGTGCATAAACAAATTGAAGATAAACATGCTTATGTGTGGATATATCCTGGAGAGTTCACTGAAAGTAAAAGGGAATATAAGGGAAAATATTATATAGTAGATTTCCTTTTGGAAATCAACATTTTATAGAGATAGTCATGAGCTAGGTGAACTTCATATAAATTCTCTATTTACTATAAGATACTGAAAGTCTTTTTCACATAGGAACTGCTGGTAGAATTGGATTTATAATTTATAAACTAAATTATTTATAATGTTCACTTTAAAAATAAATACCTATTGAGATATTTAAACATATTTTCGTTGAGTGCATGTGGGTTGGCACATAAACCGATGAGAAGCTGAACTTGAAGCATGTTGCAATTTCAACTGGCTGGGATCCGCGATGCCGCCCACCATTGCAAATGGAATTGTTTTCCCTGCCGCTGCCGACATTTGTGTCAGAAATGCCTTAATTTATAGAAAATGTATCTGTCGGATGGGAAGGGACTCCATCCCAGGGCTGCCATGACTGTCGCATGGGCTTCAACGTCCTGCGCGGCGGCTTTCGTTTGTCTTTCACTTCACACAGAAGACCCGACAGCCCGAAGGCAGTCCTCGTCCTCGTCCTGGCCCTGGTCCTTCGCTCTCCCATCTCTTCCCCCTTCAATCCCAGTCCAAATTCTACTTCTCTCCATAAAAGTCTCCAACCCCTGTCCCAACTCGGCATATCTCTGCTTCCCTCGGGGGGCTCAGCGCAGATGCATGATAATCCCGATACGTACATGGGGGGTAAACACTGGCAACTCCGCTCCACTACCCACAATCCTGTCCAGAAATGATTGAGGGATTTCTGGCCGCCTAGGAGCCAATGATAACGGAAGCGGCAACCGAGCACTTTGCTCTCCATTTTCACTCCACAACGTAATTGATATTTTACAATTGTCTCTGACGGTTCATTTTCCTTGGTCCCCAGATGGGTGGGTGGGAGTATCCTGCTCATCCCTCGTGTGTCTGTGGCAAATTGTGCAGAAACTCTATTTCTATTTCTCACATTTCCCGTGCCCCGTGCTCCATTCTCCACCATATGGGATGCAGATATAGATACGGATCCAAATGCACATGGATCTGCGACTCGCTGAGCTGAGCTCCTCCATTTGTCGCTGTCGATGTTCCAGTGCCAGCTGAGTGAAATTATTCAAGCAGTACCAGCTGCAAGTGAATTTATCAGGACAATGGGAACACCTCCAAACAGCTCTGATGACATAACTTTTCATACATATGCATATTGAAATATTATATTTATTTCTCTAGAAAATTTAAGGAAAAATACAGTTTTAAATCAATAGAAAATGTGAGCAAAATAGTCTGAATAATTTGGCTTGAGTGAAACATATATAGTTCTACATGCCCTTTAATGGCCTAATGTAAAAACTATTAGCCAAACCATATTTTGTGGATATTATGGTTATGAAACATTACTTAACGCTAATCTGTTAAGCCCTCGTTAAGGTCATGACTCGTGAAATATTCTTCCCCCGGCCTGGTTTCAATGTTTACTCACTAGAATGTTTTTTGGGGGGGCCAAAAGCACAGAAGCCCAACAGGAATAGCTGCTCCAAAAATTTTCCACTGCCTAAAAGGCCACGGAAAATTACTCACCAAGTGGCTTGCGGCCAATTTGTGCAGGTGGCATGATAGGGAGGAGGGGCCCGGAGCCACGCCCCCTTCCCTTGTACCACCTTTCCCTTTTACGCCCAGAACGAGCTCTTTGCTACACTCAGCTATTTACTTTGCCGGAGATCAAAGCGAAATGTGTAACGAAATTGCCAATTACATATAAAGCAGGAAAAACTGTCTACCTAGTAAGGCAGAGGCAGAGTTGGGGAAACCTTTTTTTTCCGGGGCTAATACACTTGGGAAAAGGTGATGAGTTCATTGTTATATATTTCCAAATATATAACGTGTCCAAAATGATTAACAATTACATTATTGGATGTATCTCTGATCAATTTATAACTATTTCCAAGAACAGTTCTTAGGTCGAATTTCTTTATAATTCCAAACTCTAAATATCTTTTGCTTAATAAATTTGTTCGCTGTGTAAAAAGGCGGTTGAACCTAAAACAAAGGGCAGCCCGGGTCTGTCAGCAATTCAATCCAAATTGTGAATTCAATTTTGAAGTTGGCACCACGGCGACGACACAACATTTGTGACCGAAAATGAGGCATTTGCAGGGAGCCAGGCTCCTAGCTCACATGATGGCTCTTTTCTGACTCCCTTTCCCACCTCCGGCTGCTGGGCGTAAAACGAATTTGTAGTGAATTCCTTGGGCGTCCTGCTGCCTCCACCTCCGCCTCCTTCGCAGCTCGCCAGGATGCGGCGTCATCTTTTCGTGTGCGTTTTATTGGAGGGCGAAATTGAATTAGTGCGGCGGTGGCAGGAGCGGAAGCGGTTGCTAGGCAGGAAATTGCCTGAAATCAGGCGCACGTAAGCTTAGAGGGTAGGAGATGTGTCCCATTTAAAACCCACCCGTCTCAGTTCCCTCACATTATTGTGTTTCATTAAAAAACCCGCCCGTTGTCCTGCGTTTGCTTTAATGGTGTGTCCTAGAAGGAGACGGAGAGGAAGAGGGAGAGCGAGGCTCCATTTGCATGTGCCGCTATGTCCAGCAGCTCCTGGAAATGGCTCTCGTTTCGTGTTAATGCATTTGGCACTTAAGCGCCATAGTTTGCGCCATCAAACTAATTAAAAGTTGCTTAAATAATGCGATATTATTTTCGCATTGCCGCCTGTCTGCAGCTGGCATCGACTGACTTCCTGCCCGTTGAGGTCCTTTTGATTGAGCCGGGCAAATATTCAAAGTTCCCAGCGGAAGCTGTCCTTTGGAACAATTAAAAACTTATCACTAGGGGGAGGAGAGCTCAACGTGGATAGTTTTATCAAATGATGGTATAAAAATCATCTATCTTTTATTTTTAAATGAATTATTTTAAAAGGATAGGGCTAACTATAATTTATTTAATTTATTTTCATATTTTCACAAAGAAATTAATTAAATTTATATTAAACAAACCTCTAAGCAAGTAGAAAGTAAGTAAATAAATCCAAATACATCTGGAAGGTTATAGTTTCTCTCTCCCCAACCCATTTACCATTATTTTTTCAATTTAGAGAGCTTATTTCATGGCTCAGCCTGCGTGTAGATTAGGTATTAACGTTGTGCGTTGAATTTGAGATCAGGTATTATGCAAATTCACCGCATTCAGTTTGCCAGTTGCCAAACTGCACTCTGCAAGGAGCAAGGATGGGCATAATAAACGCAACTAGTGAGCCCGGGAACATGTGCAAGTAATACGCGAAGCGAAGCGTAAATGAATTTTTCATCCTTCCATTAAAATTTAAGTGCACATTTTCCGGCGCAGCGCACGAGACGCCGCAACGCCATTAAGCCAAAGGAAGTTGCCAGCGGAGACGTCCGCAGACGTGTGATGGCCTGGGCGGAGGAGGAGGGAAGAGTCCTGTGGGAGGACTGTAGGTCCTGTGGTGTGCGAATTTCAGAACTGTTGAGTTTACGGCATATCTGGGTTATGGAAATATTAAAATAAAGTATAAAGATAAGAGTTTATTTCACAGAGTGCCAAGTATGCCAAAGGTATTGCTCTTTTAACAGAAGCAAAGATATGTCACAAAAGAAGGCTATATAATATGTGAGGTAATAATATTAGGACATCAAGGTAGTATTCACCTAACTCTCTTAATGGATATGATAAATAGGCAGGAATTATTGTTATTTTAAGAATTAAACTAATCCTCATATACCTTCTCCTTCTTTTCAGATTACATGCAATCCCTGTGCAAGAATCACTTCCTGCAGCAGTTGTATCGTAAGATCGATGGCGCCGTTCTCTGGTCTCAGAATGAACGCAACCTGGACTGCATCATCACCTTCCAAACCCACTCGGTGTTGCAACGCTTCATGCTGCGCTTCGACATGCTGCAGCTTGATTGCAACGATCACCTGCTGGTCTACGATGGAGCCCATGCCGTCTCCACACCCAAGGTGAGTATATCCCCTCTCCCCAAATGTGTAATTACACCCCCGAGAGAGGAAGAGCGGTGTGTGTATTGAAATCTGCCAGCGGGAGTGGTACGTGCCCCACATTTTTTATTAGCAAAACACCTAATTTGCATATGCAAATCGAAAAAGGTAGCCGGTTGATGTGATTGAGTGGAGGTTTAATACAGGTACACTGTGGGCTTAAAATATTACCAATTTTCTAATTTTAATTTCCTTCTAGAAATTAGAATTAAATTATAATTTTAATGGGAGTTTGTTATATTGATACCCCTCCTAAATATGTAGTTTTTAAGTATTTCTTACTTTGATTTTTTCCAAGTGAACTAACTTGCTCTGGCACTTTATTGATTCGCCTGGAAACGGCTAATCACGTGAGTGAGTTGGCCAACACGGTGTGAACAATTAAATTGTGGTAGAAACGCAGTTAGAGCTTCGCATCCTTGTGCCAGTACATGTGTATCCTGCTGGGAATGGGACTGAAACTGAAGCAGCTGTAATTATGTGCATACACAGAGGGAGGTTATAGAGAGGCACAGTACGCCTTCGTACTATGTATGTGCGGATGCACAGTAGATTGAATTATTGCCAAGTGAACTGTGAAACAGGCAATTCAAATTAGAATCACTCATGGCAGATGATATGTATGCAAATGTGCATATATGCTAAGTGAATTAAGCGATGTTGCTTCTCCATTTTCGTAATCAAATAAAGGCTCCTGCTGCATCACATCCCGGTGCATGGCAAATCAAATTCACTCTCTCTATATATATATTATATATGTATATATAAAAAAGGTAAAACAGGAGCCCAGCATAAATATTTATTTATAGATTTTCGTTTCATTTGTTCAGCCATCGGTGGTAGCGATATGTTTACTTGCGGCGGGTGTAATGTATATTTAATTTGTCCCAGTTGGGTGGCAAGATAGCATCCAGGTGGGCCCATCATCGTGCATATTCATATATTTGCATACCTTCATTACGGAATCATTTCGCTAGCATGTTCTTTTCATGCTGCCCAAGCCTAATATTCATACACTGAGCGGCTAAAAAACTACATTTTCTATTAATTTATTTGGGAAAATGTCAATCAAGAGGGGTTTTTTATGTTTTGATTAGCATAAATGGGTTTAAATAAGCGTAAATTGATTTTATTAAAGAATAAATTATATTGTTGCTATTTTTGTGAGTGGTTTTTATGCACAATTTTTACTTTTAAACATATGTACACAAATATTACCTATACGCATTACGTATACGACATGTTGTCTTGCTAAAATCTCATTAAATACCAAATTCTGATTGAGCTTTATTTTAGAATGAAGTTCACTCATTTTATTTGGAATAAAATATAAAAATATGTAAATAGTAAAATATGTAGACAAATATTACGTATACGCATTACGTATACGACATGTTGTCTTGCTAAAATCACTTTAAATACTAAATTCTGATTGAGTTTGATTTAAGAATGAAGTTCACTTACTTTAAGTAATAATATTTAAGCCCGATTCTAAGCTTTTCGGTAATGTCTTGTTAAATTCCCTTTTGAAATTGCACTGGGAGGGCGAGAAACCATTGATGCATTCCCCTATCGATTACATGCCACATCCCTGGGAGCTGTGCTGTATCCCGGTTAAGTAACGTTTAAGGAATCCGATGATGCCACATCCTTGCATATATATGTAAATATGTTCTGGCATCACATGTCGATAGTTAAGGCCAATCATTGCTTAGTTTGCGACACTCCAAGGCGCATCTAAAGAGGGAGGTGGGTGAAGATGGGGCAGGAATGTGTGGGTGTGGGTGGTAAGAGTGGGTGGTTGATCGAATTCCCCTGCAATTTGTTGTTGTTGTTGTTGCAGGCAAACTAAAGGCAGAGGCAAAGGCAAAGGCAGTAGCTGTGGCAGTGGCAGTGGCATAGAGGAGTGGCAGCCGCAGCTACCGCATTATCCAGATCACGTTGATGCTTCTGACATTTTAGGTTCAATCCCTGTGGGGTTTCCGTTCAGCCAACATGCTGCACTCCGCACACACACACACACACAGACACACATGCAGGCATAATTTTGTCGCTGCAACATTCGCAATGATGACAGCCAGCAAGGATATGTGGCAAGTTGCGGGTGCAAGGGGTTTCCACTGCGGCTGCAATGCGGCAACAGCTTCTGGCGCAGCTCCTTCTACTGATAGCTGCTCTGTGATTTTATCAGCAACAATTTCCATTTTTCATTCACACAGCCCCGCGGTCCACCTCTCCCCCTCGGTGATGCATTATTTAGCGGCGGACTGGCTGGAAATGTGAGCCAAGGAAAGTGGTCACAAATAGAGCGCCCATAAGCCAAATCCTTTATTTGCCAAAGGAAGCGGCGACAGTGGCACTATAGAAAAGAAAATATGCATAAAAAATGTTGAGCTAGAAAATTAGAAAAATGCCAGCCAAGGCAGCCTTTCCCTCACTCTCTCTCTCACTCGTTTTCTCTCCTGGGAAAACCTTGAAACTGGATGTGCCAAAGCTGAAAACAAAAATGTTTCAGCCGCTTTCTGTCGCCTGTGTGGCGCGACCCAATTTTCCCTGGTGGCGATGGTGGCACTAGTTGAGGTCCTTGTGGTCCTCCCCGCAGCCACTGGGCCACTGCCAAAGCTCTGTCATCTTCCATGGCGGAGAATCCGAGTGTCCCCATTGAGTGGAAAAGACATGCTGGTTGCCAGGTTAGAGGGGCCCAAAGAGGAATTATCACATTCTACATTTTAAAGGGATTTAAATGTATTTTAAATAAGCCATAAACAAAGTATCATAACTTTGAAACCATCTAAATTCAAAGTATGCTAAAATGGCAGCTCTGAACTTCCGGAAAATGAAAGCAAAGTTATAACCATTTCGAAATCTCAACCTTGTAACAAAAAGCTAAAGCTTTGAAGCGAGTGGAAATTGCATTTGAAATGAGATCGTAAAGAAAGCCATTTCCCAGGGTTTTTGCATCTTCCTAAAGCAAACCCATCGTTATCCCGGAGAACACATTCTACTGGTAGCATTATTGAGGGCCAAAAACGAGCCACATCAATATCGATGGCTTCGAAATTAACCTTAATTATGAGGGCTCCGAAAGTACATGAGATGCGAGTTCGAGTGACAGTTATTGTCCAAGGGCAAAGTCAACTGTGATTTCGAGGGGAACCCCCTCCAAATCGTAAATAAGTTAGCTGGCGAATGGAAGGGCCATAAAAGCGAAAGTATCGTAAAATCGTTCTGCCAAATCAGCGACGAGGACTCAGGACTCGGGCAAGGACAACAAACCGGAGAGCTCAACAGGCGCCACCATCACTCAATGGACCAGAAATGGCAATGGGATTGGGATTCGGAATGGGAATGAAAGGGGCCACAACCTTTAAATCAAACAAGGCCAGCACGCACGTACGCCTTCATGGCCAGAGCAATCGGGAATGGATGAGGCACTGAATCACCCGAATCGCCCCATTCGGCCATTGGAGCAGTGCAATGCCGCCTGTCAAATTAAGACACACTCATCGGCCCTCAGAGGTTGTAATTTGTGGTGTATTTATTAGTGCTCGCCTCTCTTATCGATGCTCAAGAGGGTTAATGCCATAAATTATTGGACTCCAATTAAATAGGACCAAGGAAACTTACAGAAACTTAATATATACTATAAGGCTTTCTGAGTTGCCTTCTTGACTAGCTTTGATACAAATGCTACTGCAACTGCGGTAACTGTGCGGTCTTCTCCTTGGCGACACTCCCTTTGAGGTCACACACATTTATCATAAGCTGGCTCTGGGCAGAAGATGTCCTCCCAGGACGTCGGTTGACACCTAAATGATACCGATAAGTACCTTGGCGGATGTGTACATTTGTCGAGTGACTTGTTTTGCAGTTACCATTCCTGCACATCCTTTTGAGCGCCGCAACGCTCTACCTACAGTCCTCCCTGTGTGCATATTTGAAGATGCAGAAGTTGGGAATCAGTCGACTTGCGGTATTTGCCACCTAAGCTGCTTTGTAAGTTGCCCGGCTGGGCGGGATTTATGAATTTGACTTTGGCTTGAACCACTTTGCTCCACTTGGGCGCCAGCAAAAGCCTGCAAAGTGGCAAAAGTATGTAAATTTTGCTCCTCCTTTTTGGCCGCAGCAAAGCAGGTGGGTGATCCTGGGGAGTGAGAATACAATTTTACGAATATGTAAATAGTTTTTGACAAAAGGAGTTGTCACTGCATCAAGTTTGGGCGGTGGCCGCAAAAATCCAAAATTAAAATTTTCCAGCACACATAGACCAACGACGACGACGACGGGGAGGATAACTCCAAAAGGGGGGAGGAAGCCGAGAAAAGTTTGCATTTTCGGGCTGCAACAAAATTAAAATATGCCACAAAGCGTGGCACGTCGAAGATGCAGGAACACCCCAACACACACACACACACACACATGCCAGGAGAAAGGATGAGGGTGGTGGAGCAGCAGCACGAAGCAGGACCAGGACGCTGTGTCAAGAAAGGCAGCCACAGCAAAGCCTACAAGGCGGCTTTGGGAACGTTGATGAACCCCCAGTGGAACTTTCATGAGCCAAAGCCAACAACATTACAAATTTACACAACTGCGGGTGGGGATCGGGCTGGAGTTGGTGCTGGAGCTGGAGCTGGAGGTGGAGCTGGGTCTGGTGATGAACAAGGAGACGTGACGCATACACGTGCCAAACGAATTGCCAGGGAGTGGGGGTAAGAGTGCCAAAGGGAGCCGGCACAAGGATGTGGCAGAGGAGGTGGAGACATCATCATCATTTTACGCTTTGCGGCAACGGCGGCGGCAGTGACGGTGATGAGGATGCGGATGACGATGGCGATGACGATAAGGTGGCCAACCAGCGCAGACTACAGTGGAGAAAGTTTACCAAACTGTGCAAATTAAATGTGAAATCTAAGTGGAAACGTACATGTTCCTGTAGCTCATCAATAAGGCAATGAAACATTGATGAAATAATACATTATTGAAAGCATAATTTTCCCTTACAATTTAAGGAATACATTTTACTGAGAATGTAAGATTATTAAGTTTATAAAGTGTGCTTTCAAAGGTTTCAATTTATTTGTTACTCACAAATTGATCTACAAATTTATAACCTTATAAATAAGGTGTACTCATTTATTTTACAATATTTTGCAAGACATTTTCTCTATTATTCTCTTCTATAAGGAAAGTATTTTCCCGGGTGTAAATTGGTCTTAATTTCCATTATGCCGCCCAGACTGTTGCACATTTGCATGCGGGCCCAAAGGACAGGTGTCGTGGGAGCCAAAAGCGATGCTCCATATGATGCTTCATCTCCTGCTCACCTGCTGCCATCCGTCACCTTCTGATTGCCTTGAAAGCAGCATCGTATTGCACATATACTCACGTCCAATTAACCGCAGAATCAGAGCACATCAATACGTGGCCTGCAATTTAAGCGGGCTTGGATGCTGGGCCTCTTTATGCCAAGCGATTGATTGGTCCAAACTTAAACAAGGAGTTGCTACACAGTCTGAAAAGCTTAATTTCCTTTATTTATTACTTGAGATGTTAAGTTAAACTTTGTTAAACCTCCTTGTTTCCAGTAGTAGAGACTATAAATCAATCCACTTGAGTCAAGACATAAAGAATTGATGTCAGACATATAATCACGTCTAAATGCTGTCGTTAACAAATGTATAATTCCCCTGACAAGCGTTATTGCAATGCAATTTTGTTGGGATATAAATCACAGAGAGACGCTCATTTGCATATATACACGGTGTTTGCTCGTTAGTGTAATTGATGATAAACCAGCAGATACTAATTTGTGGATACTTTGCATTTGCAGATTGACATCTCCTGTCGAAACACAAAGAATACCGTCAACGCGCTCCTGACGCGCACGAACTTTGTGACTCTGAAGTACGTGACCGATGGCTGGGGAACGGATGCGAATGGGTTCAAGTTGGTGATTACATCGGTGAAGGATCCCAGTAAGTGAAGAAAATCGATCCTGATTACGTAAGCTAATTGTTCTTATTCTTTTTTCCCTGTCCATAGAGCACACCTGCAAGGACTTTACCTGTGCCACCCGCGAGTTTTGCATCCATCCCGATCTGTTGTGCGATGGTGTCAATCATTGCGGCGACAACTCGGATGAATCAGTGCAGAATCTTTGCCAGAGTAAGTCTTAAACTCAATTTGGGGTTTTAAATGGCTACCTAGATTACATCCCTTCCTTCCCTTCTTTCAGGTGAGGCGAGTAGCACAGTCTTTGGCATGGACATGACCTGGTTCGTCCTGATTGTTGTGGGCGTACTCCTGGTGCTCAGTGCCCTCATCGTGGCCGTGGCCATTTGTGTGTGCCGGCGACAGGACGAGAATGCCGCCAATCAGAACACCGCACTCCAATGTAAGATCATTCTATAGAAAATATCCTAATTAAATCTAATTTAACCCCTTGATCCTTCCAGTGCACCACAATGCCGACACGAATGGTTCGTCGAAACATCTGCACTACCATGGCATCAGTGTCGGCGGAACGCTGACGCGGGAGCATACCCAGCTGCCGACGTCGGGAAACTGGCATCACCCTGCGGGACCATCCGGGTACCACCGCACTCCACACAGCTACTTGAAGATGGCCACCAAAGTCCGTCCCATTTGGTGCTTGGCAAATTCCGTCAATTAGGTCAAGATCTATCGCATAACTCCGCCGGGCTCAGCCAGACGAACATTGCCGGAGCTGGCGCCGCAGGCGCTGCGCAAAAGGACGAATGGTTCGTCTAGGACCAAAGTCTGAGAGCATTTGCGAAACAACCAATTGACTTGAGCACAATAATCTGTACTTTATTAAGAAAAATTTATGGATATTTGCAGAGCATTAAATGAAGTAGGTATTACTGAATGTTTTACCATTTATATATATTAATTCCATTCCGTTTTCAGGACTGTACGACTATATTTAACAACAATTAGTGTGGACATCACCGCGCAGGGTGTATTATATAGAGATCTCTCCTCGTACCCAAGCAGAGACTCGAACGCATTGGGCAGGACTTGCCGGTCCTGTCGGATAACCAATGCATCTGTACATAGTCTATAAATATATATATCAATTATAATTTAACTGATTAACACTGCACGCTGGCTAAAACAAGATCCTTAACCTGAACCTGGCCCTGAATCCCTATCATAAGTTTGGTGCAAGTACATACGTTGGCATTTATTTAGAGTAATTATTTACGTTTAGATGGCATAATTAGGCAGATGGAATAACTATTGATCTTCGATTATAAAGTCAGTTTGCATTGCATTGCGGATTGCGTTCGATACGTGCACAGTTGAAAAGTAACATTAAAGATATTGTATAACGAATCCGGAGATAGTCACAGATTCTGAAAGGAACAATCGTAAGCATTTAAATGAATTGTGAACAGAAAACCGAGAAACAGAAAAACCGTAAGAAGTATTAAAGCTCAACATGAATAACCGAACACTGTCATTAATATACAACTTCCGAATCTAAACAATTTGAGATAACTGAATGTTTTTACCAAAACAAAACAAAAAAACTAAGCTGAATTCTAATCACAAAATGGACACAAGAAGATCAACAAAACAAGGGATGTACATAAGTAGTCGACAATATACTCACATACTTACTTACAAAATAAAAAAAAGGAAACAGAAACCGAATGTCATTAAACGGAAACTTCGATTAAAACTGTGTCACCTCCTGAATACTTCACCGCCACTTTCCATTGTCCACGAGGAGACTCCGAAAGAAGCAAACATTTCACCGAGAGACTCACTCATTCAAGGACCTCATTAAGGAGCCGAATAAAAAGCGATATCGAAACCGAAACCCATGCTAAGCGGAAATATTCTGAGACATTAAGGACAATACAGTGAAAACTTTTGCTTTTGATACAACTAAATTGAGACGATGTCGTGGTGCATGGTGCATTTTAATCTACAGAAGTGTCCGAATACGAATACAATTTTCTACAATCAACAACCGAAATGGGATTCTACACAAAATTAAACGTAAAACCGAGTTAAAATTGAATACATTTTGCTACAAAATCGAATGATAACGATCATATACATATTATATTTGACGACAATGTGCATAGGAGGAGGAGTCACTTGAGAAAACCAAACTAAAATGCTTCAAAATGATTGTAGTACTTCCCGCCGTTAATATTTTTTTAAATATATCGTACATACTACAAGAATACAGATAATACTTATACTAAGAAGCAATATGTAAGAACTTTTTCCGCTGCTATACAAAAATATTTGTCTTTCGAAATACTTCCATAGGCCCAGGCCCAGTTTTTTGCGTATCCTCGAGTTTTCTTTTTCCAGAATAATACCTACTTTCCCGTTTTGCTAAGCCAGAAAATAAATGAAACATAAATTATATGCAGATAGGGGCAAAAATTAAACACTAAACAGAGTGTTTGTTAGGTAGCATGTGTTCAGCCCGATCAGTGCGATTAAGTCAAATTAAATTAAATTAGTTTTGTACTTAGCTGTAAAGTGAAGAAAACAAAAACCCCGAAAACTAAATTAACTAACTAACTCCTAGGCATAATTTCCGCTGAAAGTCTCTCTTCTTTGTAACCCGAATTCCTTCCTTCTTTCTTTCGATTGTAAAACTACATACATACAAGCGTCTTATACTATAATATATATATATATCATAAATTATAGGAAAATGGTATTATGATGTATTATGATAAATTGAATTTTTAACCGAAACTTATAAGCAAATTGTATTAGGCGTCAAATTTTAGAAGCGAATGGCGATGAGCATACGTTATGGGTATGAGCTGAGGCCGCATTCATACCATACCATACATGGCAACAAATTAATCTTAATTACTTAAAACAAAAACGACGATAATAATTGAAACTAAATAACAAACTGAATAACCACAAAGCTAGTTTATGCAATACAGGAATATGGAATACTGAAATTATGCGTCAAGTAAACAAGTAAAACGTTTAGGCAAGATTGTATTGTAATATCTAATCGTAATTGTACTCGTAATCGCATGCCTACTCCCCAGCACTGGTGAAAATCGGTTAGATCATGTCGTACTTACGTATATGAGTGTAGTTAAAATATACATACATATTTACCTAAATACAAATCAATCGAAAACGGAGGCAATTGGATAAGTGATCGATCGATCGATCCAATTGGTATAAAACCCTGATTGATCCATCGATCTCCGCCAGAGATGTCCCAGAGATATGGTTTTGTAAAAGCTAATTAGGGAGTGTGGATGGGGATGGTGATGTTGGGATGAGCTTTTCGTTTCTCCCAGTGTAAGTGTTACAATGTGTTACAATTCATTTTTTTTACCTTCAACACAGTCTTTGCCACAATTAGTCGAACTCTACTTAGTATATGTATGTATATTTATGGTACTTACATGTCTGTATGTATTGTACTTAAATAAAAGCAAAAGCAAGATCGAAATCTATGGAAAGCCCCCTGCTTCGCCCCCGCAATCCATAGCCAGGACTCAATTAGGTATATCAAGGCTCTTGAGTTCAGTAGAATATCATAAATTGAGAGCTCATAATTTTTTGTGTGGATGGGTTTGTTGGAGCCTCGACTCGATGGTATGGATTACTATGGGATTGAAGGTAGTTAAGTATAGAGATCGACTAGGTATACATCCGAAAGAGCAAATGTTATGCGAAATTGGGCAATAGAATCGATAATCCTCTAGGGAATATTAATATCCACATCCTGATTACGGTATCCAAAAAGGCAAAAGGTCCACAATTTTTAGAGTTTATCACTTTGGTTAAATAACAAAACGAAAAAAACTAAAAGTAATGAGATTTTACCAATACCTACCAGCAAAAAACAACAATAACTAACCAGAATGAATGATTAAAAGCCTAGGAAAGGGGATGCGTAAGAAATGCTTAGCTTTGTGTTAAATTGCTGTTGAATATAAATGTACTTGTACAATGATAATAATTACGATGGCATTGAAACACAACAAAATACACAGTCAGAACAACAACAAACAGAACACACACCAAACGATCAGACAATGCAAGAACAGAACCCAAATCCAAATGAAACTAATTATAATAAAAATAAAGAATATAAAACGTTAACTTGATTCTTGTTTCGCTTATAAGAGTAAGAATGGATTCGATGGTAAGCCAATTTTGTTCCGATAAAATAATAATAAATATACTGATAAAATCAACCAAAAATAACCACTTAGACGATCAACTCGTCCTCTGTTAAGAGTTCCTCTGTGTCGGAATATAGAATCATCTCCAGATCGCGTCTCTTGCGCTGTTCCTTCTGTTGCCGCCTGCAGTGGACTTGGGCCAGACAATTGAGTGAGGAAACCACGAAGAATATCACCATGACGAAGGCCAAGAATTCGAAGACCCGTACCACAACTAAGAAGATATACTGGGGCTCTGATTTGCTGCCCCCGTGCATCTGCTGCTTGGTGGACTGTAAAACCCCCAGGATGAGATTATTCATCGAATGTCCAAGATAGGGCACCTTGAGCAGACGTTTCGCTATTTTCTCCACCAGATCATCGGTGAATGCCATAATGACGCACACCTGCTGGATGGTGGCCTTGATTAAAGCCTTGCCAATCAAGATGGCCACAAAGAACCTCCAAAAGGGCACCAGGAAGTGGCCGCAAATGATGCCAGTTATGTCAAACAGAGGATTGGGCAGACTCGCGGCTATCAGGATTGTCACAAAGGGCACTCGTCCCATCCGTTCTGCTATCAACTGCTTGACCCGCTCCAGCAGACTTGGGCTACCATCATGTCTTCTGTTGCCCACCGTCTCCGCGTCCTCAATCTCACCCGAAAGCCGGGCGCTACGTGCCACAAAGTATGAGGGTAACTCTCCCAGGACCGTGCCCAAGCCCCAGAATAGTGCCTCCGGTCGGACCTTTGACAGGATTACCCATACATCAAATTCCTGATGCTTGTAGGGCTCTGGGGGACAAATCTTCTTGTCCGGATACGGTGGAGCCGGAAAGTTCAGGGTACCGCACTCGTAGGCTGCCAGAGTAACGGCGGCTATGTGAGGACCCAGATAGAGCAGGAAGGTGTGCAGCCCAGCTCCGAATCCCACAGATGTGAGCATTCCCAGGAACAGCCAGTAGACCGCGAATCCAAGGTAATTCTTACAAAAATCCGCGTAATAGGCATGAGGGCCTGGAAGGATCACTATAATTCCGAGAAACATCAAAATTCCTAGGAGCCATTTGCTCATTAACTTGTTGTAGGCGTAAAGGAGGAACCGATAGATTTCAATGACTCCATACTTTAAGGTCTTCCAAGGACGACGCCAAAGGACCAGGGACTTCCACTCCACCCGCTCTTCGGCAGTCTCACGCGTTGTATGATCTACATCTATATTTGCTGCCATAGTATCTTTAAATGTTACAAAACTTGGTACTGATTTATACTTTATTTTCAATCTATACGTTCCAGGAGAAAGCTTTTCCATAGCTGCAATGATAACTTTGGTTTATGAATTTGTTTACCTCTGGAGGGTATTATATTTAATTTAAGTAGAAATTTGCAAGTCATTTCCGACTATATAAAGTATATATATTCTTGATCAGCATCGATTTAGCCATGTCCATCTCTCCGTTTATACACAAATTAGTCTCTGAGTTTTGAAGCTTTAAAACGAATCGGCGGCAGTCACTGAATGAGCCGGATCGAACGACTATATCATATAGCTAATATAGGAGCGATCGGAAAATGCCCTCCCACTCTCCCTCTCTCTCTATCGTTAGTTGTTTATGTGTAGCTCAAGAGGTACCTCTTACTCTCTCCCTCTCGCAGCCTAGCCTCTACAGATGCCTCTTTCTCCCTTACTCTCTCGCTCACACTTTCTCGGTTCTCTTGCCTCGCGGACTATAAATAGAGGGTCGCTAGCGGCGCGCCGCCCTTAGTCTGTCCGTGGCACCTGCAGTGATAACATCGATTGTGATAGTGGCAGTGATAGTGATTAACTCCGACCCCAAATATATTACCGGACCAATGGATAACCAGGAATGAGATGACGTGGATGTTTACATGAGAAGCCTAATTGGAGTCACCAGGAATATAAATATACACTGAAAGGAATATGGAATTGATGAAAATGGATAACAGTGTGTAATCTACCGGGGTAAGTCTGAACAATGACAATTATATTATTTATATATGTAGATGCTATAAGAGGGATCAGGCCTTGATCTAGATTTAGCTGTGCTATCTATGCTATTAGTTTTCAATTTATTCCCTTACTGCCATGAACCCTAATTAACTTTAATTTAAAGTGATACAGCAATTTTTATTAAGGATATCTACAAACGTATAAGTTACTAGTCTAACTTAACTATAAATTTTGCTATATAATTATACCTTTGCAGGGTATTATAATTTCAGTCAGAAGCTTGTAAAGCAAAGAAGAGTCGTTTCCGACCCTATAAATCATATATATTCTTGATCAGCATTTACAGCTGAGTCTATCTAGCCACATCTAGCAGGAAAAAAAATGTTCTCGTTTTTGAAATTCTTTGAAATTTTAAATTGAGTATGCAGATTTGTTAACCATATAAAAACTAGCACAGAAATGTTATCCGGATCGAAATTAATGAATTTTTGACTTAGTTATGATCGAACATTCGAACTTATAATCCTATGGGTATAACAAACACTTTGGCTTCTCAAAGTTAGCTTTCACTTTTGTTTTCTTTACTTGTTGGGTGTTCTGCTACATATTTGAATGTTAATGATTAAGATACAGAATAACGTCTTAAATCTGTATATAATTCTTATACATATTTAAAAGAAATATCAGCGCTTTGTGCTACCAGGAATTCAGTAAATATTTAAATGATTATGATTAACATATTGAAAATCGTCTTAAAATTATATAGTATTATTATCCCTCTTGAAGATCTTTCATAGCTTCGTATTGCCAATAACTTAGTGGGCCAGGTGGAAGAGAAGTGAGTTTACCATCAAAATTATCGTTATTTTCCACAGACAAATGTTCATCCTCGCACTGGTATTTAAATTTACTGATTTCGGTTATAAAATTCTCAATTTCCATAGTCTCCTCGGGTCCCATAGCTTCTTCCTTCAAACTGTGAATCGATTTAGCACTGCATACAAGAAAATTCTGATTTACGTTAGGGGAAGAAATTAATTAACTAAAACTTACATGATCATGAAGTGATTTTCCTGCAGTCGTAAGGCTGTCAGCAGTGGCAGAACACTTCGTAGCGGCAGAAGCCGATTCCGTTGACGTGAACTGGTCACTTCCAATCGCCGAACACCCATGTTTTTGACCAACAGAAGCAGCAATTCTTGAAACACGATCAATCTCAAAACCCAGGAGTCAAAAACTGTGACATGCCTATCAATTATGCTCAGGTGAGCAGTTAAAAGAGACGACACCCGAGTTTTAGAGTTGTTCTTATCGCCGGTTACGTGCAACAGAATGACTGGCAGGCAGTGGATATACCCTTGAACGCGGTGCTCTAATAGGACACCCAAGAGTTGCTCCAATTCGAAGTCCAGATATTTCAAGGCGGTTGAAGACTTAAAATAAAAAACAAATTACAGGGAGATTTAGGGAAAACATGAGTCTTACCATTTTATATTGGACCAACACCTTCCAGATACGATTGTTTGGCAAAACCAAATGTTTCGATTGCAAAAACCGTCGGAAGACGAAATGCATCTCAGACACATAACCTTCGACGAGTAACTCGGGATCCGAATCTCTCGGAGGCTGCAGCAACCAGTCCAAAAGCGTTCCATATGTGGCATCATCCAGACTCAAGTCCGGAAGATTACCAATGTGTAGTATGAGAATAGAACAGAATAGAAACTTGGCTCGCACAAAGTCTAGATTAGAATTGGAAAGTTCCGACTTGCAGAAGTCAAGGAGCTGGTGCACTAATAGTAATATCCTAACGCAAAAGTCATTATCTGATTTATCTCGCGCTACATACAACATGACCAGCATGGTAGCCAAGCTTTCGCTGCCATAACAAACTGAAATCAAAAGCAATACATAAATTAATGCGGAAACCGTATCATCTCACTTACTTAGGCTTTTGTTTTGAACTCGTTGCTCCAGCAGAAGCTTGACCAGAGTCGGATAGATGTCCACCACATGACGGACATCAAACTTTTTGACAATAAGCAAGGAGTGCAGACGTCTTAGACTATTGGCATAAGTCTCCAGTAGCTCGACCATTTGGGAATCTTCGGTATCGTTCTCATTCAATAAAGCCATCAATTGAGCCTGTTCCTCTCGTATATAATTCTCAGCTGAGGTATGAATCAGATCATTTCCCGTGGCATTCACCGAAAGATAGATATTGCTGTAGAGCCCTTGAAACTCCGATTCGCTAAGGGTGTTGTCTTTGAGGAAGTTATCTAGGCAGAACTGCTCCAAAGTCAAGAGCAGCTACAATCGAAATATTTTATTCTTCTTATATATAATCTATATATACTATATTATAATTCTTACCTCTTTCTCTAATTGAGCTACTGCCACAAAGTCCACCATACCATAGATACTGTAAAGTATAGCTCGAGTGCCAGTCTGGTGAGATGCAGACCGCACAAGATCTGGCCACCAGTGTAGAAAAATGTTGATCTGCTCACAAGCCTCCGGAATTTTTAAGTACTCTGCCATGAGGCGCTCAAAAAGAATGCTTACGGACTGAGCGGCTATAAGACTTAATTCAATTCGCACATCTCGAGCACTGAGCACAATTGAGTAGGTCTCAAAACGATGTAGCGCTGGAAAGTGCGTGGCAATAATTTTCAGATATCTGCCCAACTCATTTCTAAACTGGGCATAGCTCGGATTCTTTCGGGGATTCCCCTGCGACTTAATGTACGTTTCCAGTATGTGCAGGGATATATCCCCTTCCTGGTACTTTCGTTGCGATAGCTTGACATAGACCTTGGCTGCCATTGAAGAGACCAGCGAAAAAGAGAGTGGAGCTCGCAATATAAGCTGTAGCAAGATCTCGTGAAAACGGATCGTAAAACATTCCGCTGTAACCAAGTGTCTGTTTAGGAGTATTAGGGAATATATATAGTTTATATATAGATAAAGGACGGCTTACTTTTGAAGAGTCATCAGATACTTAAGTGCTGTCATGAGCAGGCGCTTGGAATTGCTCGTTTTGAGTGTCTCGAAGATCACTGCCATATATTTATCGGTGATCAGCTCATTGGTGAACAGACGCAGATACAAATGGTTGTCTTGATCCCGCTCCATGCTCTTGGCGAACTGCTCGATCATAATCTCAAGGAATTCGTAGGCCTCGATGTAACTATTGGGCTCGTCCATCTGAAAATTAAGCTATATGTAAGTAATCCATGGTTAATGGATTGGCTCCTACCTGAACGGTGAGGATGCAAAAGACAAAATCGAGGGCTGACTTCTCCACGCCGCAGAAGGTCTTGTAGTACACCTCAAACATGTCCAGCATGGGTCTCAGAACCACTTCGCAGGTTGCCTGATAGCTGTAATCATTCATAAGTAATTAAATGTAGCTTTTGCCAGGTCACTCACAAGATTCCATAGCGAACATCCACGGCGAGGCTCAGACAAATCTCCTTGAGACCGTCAAAATGAGCGTATTTGGGCAGCAGAATTACCAATCCGTTCAAAATATAAAACGCTGAAAGATTTTTAGATATGGAATAGTCTTGTTATTTAAATGGTGCTCACACATCCTGGCCAATGGCTCGCAGAGAAAACGATCCGCGGAAGTGACGCTGGTTAGCTGCATGCTACCGGAAATGGAGTGCACCACCTTCATCCAGACGATCACCACCCGCAGGTATGCGGACACCGGATGGGTGAGCCGATCGAACCGACAATTTTCCACATCCAATTTCAAAGCGGATGCGTAGTGCGACAATAATAAGGGCAACTCTTTAAAGAAAGCCTGCACATCGTCCATCAGTTTTAGATCAGGATTGAAAATATAGTTGGGGTTGTCGGTGCGGTACGAATGATCCTGCGTCCAAAAGGAGTCCTCTTCGGCCACGTTGAATCTGAGGCCCAGCACCCGGAAGCATTGGCCCACGAAACGGTGCGACACTCTTGTGACCCAATTTTCTGGATCAGAGGTCACAGCTTTTAGGAAAGCCATAGCGAACTCCTCGGTTACGAACTGAAAATGGGGGTTTATCATGTGGATCGGTAGGGTATTAATATGAGTACTAACTTCAATTTCGGCGCCAGTTGAAAGAACTGAATAAAAATCCATTTTAAGCGCTTTTTACAAAATGACTTCAAACTTTTTTAAGAAGCATTTTTTAGTGTTGGAAAGCTATAGATCGCGAAGCTATGGGTTGTTATCGATATCAGAAAGGAAAGAAAAAATTATCACATTTTGAATCGTTTAAATATTATGGGAAAATGGTGGTGAAACTTTAATGTTCGTATATATTGTATAAAATAATACAAAGTTAATAAAACCATAACTAAACTTAATATGCATTGATTTTAAATCAGGAAAAATTAATTTTTTGACCGGGAATGGCTAGATCGACTCTCCTGTTGATGCGGATCCAGAATATATATGATTTATGGGGTCGAAAATGACTCCTTCACTGCATTGTAAGCTTCTAACTAAAATTATAATGCCCTGAATCAGTTATAATTTTTAATTGAATACATTTCTAGATCATTCCCATGACAGTTAAATGATATAGTAGTCCGATTTCCATTAAATATAACACAAAATTTTAGATTCATATATTATGGCTATATATTAAATTTAATAAAAATCTGTTGAAAACTGGAAAAGTTATAATTGTTGTCTTAAAAATTTTCTATTGTTCCTACGGCAGCTATATTTATGTATATATATAGTCCACCGATTCACCATGCTCCTACTTATATTTTAGTAAAATTATACTTACTGATCATAGTTATTTATTATAAAGTTACATTTACTAAAGTAGCCGTTTCTTTTGGAGCGTAAAACACGACAGGTCCTAATGGTAGATAAGGTTGTTGCCCAATTAATTCAAACGCCAGCTTTAATTGAGATTTCCAACAAACTGTTTATTTGTATTTATTTTTGTACATTCTGTATTTGGAGAAACACAGCACATATTACAAAATGCATATATTTACAGCAGAGGATGCACATGTAATACAATTGATAATGCCTAAACCTCGAACAATCCAAATGCGCGTCTAATACAAAATGCAATTACAAATAGTTTTTGTTTAACTAGCCATAGGTAATTAATTTAAAAGCTCACTTAAGCTAAATAGTGTGTACTTCGCGGGTGGGCCCGAGGGCAGTCGGATTCACAAATACTTGAAAACGCCAACATTTTAAATGCGACAAATCGTTGTCACTCTGGGTTGCCCAGGGCAAAGTGACACTAGAGCAGGTCGGAGGCTATCGGATAGCCAGAATGAGACAGGCACTTTAGTGACCCTTCAACTGTATTCTAAGAGTTATGCCAGGTCTGGCAGCAGATCTGATCTTTTTGGTTTTACGCTTGTACTGGGATTTCCTCGCTGGTGCTAGTACTTTTTAAGTTGCTCGTACGTGATGAAGAAAATGATGTTCCACGGTCCCATCCTGACCCAAGTGGGTATGAATCCCTTGTAAAGGGCTAGGAGTCCCTCGTTTCTGATCGTCTGCACGGCGCAGTCGAGGCTCCCACTGTATAGCTTTGGTGTGGCTGCTGCCGTGACGACGCCGTTTATCGACATGCTCACGTGCCGCTGGTTCATCAGGCGGGTCTGTTGTGGAGACGAAAACAAATCTCGGTTTCTAAAGTCGCACCAATCTACGCTACTACTTACCCGGATGACATCGATGGGGGTTGAGGCTATGGCACTGCCCAGACTGGCAATAAAGCTTGAGCTGCAATTGAAACGATTTATTTACGAGGAACTTAAAAGGTACTCTACAGTGTCACTTACATGAAATGATTGGCCACGTGATCTCCAAAGGCGGTCATCAGCTGCAGCTTGCAAAAGTCATAGACGGGTAGCTCCACAGATGCGATAACCACAGCACGCTGAGCCGTTGGCCCCACGCCGCGCCACAGTCCACGGACGCCCTCATACTTGTATATCTCTCCGAAGCAGCCCAGCAGGCTCTGGTGCTGACCCTTCCCGTGCACTTGCATGCGCACCTTCAGTACATCTGTGGGATTGGCGATGGCCGAGGAGATGGCTCCGGCAGCAGCAGCGCAGAGTATGTTGCTCCAGACTCGCTCGCTTCCATCCTCGTTCGTCAGCAAACCGCGCTCGTTGGCCAGTTTCTTGAGTGTATAGTAAGTGCCAAACTTGATGGTGCCATAGGTGGCCTGTCGCAACACCGCTGGCCAAATGCTGCAGTAGAAAAGAAAATTATTCATTAAAATGCTTAAGGCAATTATAAATAAAATTAAATTATCAGGTCCACAATGATGCTTTGCCCTGGTATCAGTTTCAGATACAAAGTCTAATGGGTTAGCAGACAGCAGGGCAAAGTTCGCTGACTGATTAAACTTTTGGCCCACCGCGAGCATTCCTTATCAATAAATGTCTGTTTATACAGTAAAAATTATAAGCACAGGCTATTCCTATAAATAGCTGTATCTACATATCAAATTATTCTATCATAAAATTCCCTAATGCATAGTTTACACTTTAAAGTTCCTTGTACAAAGAGCCTACTGTGCTTCCCCTTATTATAATTATAATTCTCCCCAGCGGACGAACACGTGACCGTCACACGTTTGCGACGATAAGAAGCCACTGCTGTGATGGACCCATGATGTGACAGTGTGCGCGTGGAGTGGAGATACCCAACATTCTTACCCGGAATACAGAGCCCTGAGACCCTCCTCGCGGGAGATTTTCATAAAGGCATCGGTCATGCCGCGATATCGCAGTTGCGAGAAAGTTTGGTCGATTTTCTGACCTTGGATTTGGAGGCGCGTCTTGGTGGTGTCGATGGGAAAAGTGCCTGCAATGTAAAATACGTAAATGTTTGTTTACAAAAGATTCGCTGGACAGATTAGGAGCAGTCTGATTCCGCTGTAGCCCAGACTAGTGACTAGCCGGCTGGCGGGGCAGAGGAAGGTGTCACCACCACTGTTTTTGTTTACCGAATTCCGCGGTGATCGATGCAACGCCGCCGTAAAAAAAAGGCCGCCAGTCCTTCACTTCTGCCATGACGCCGCACCTGTTGATGTCCGGTTTCGAGACAAACTACGTCCTGCTTCCTTCCGTATCCACCCTCGCCTAAATGTCGCACTACCTGGCGACAAATTTAATTACGGTTCGCTATCGTCTTGGCATCCAAAAAGGAAAATATTACGGAATTAACGCAATGCGCCGGTGTCCAATTGGAACATTTGCGTAAGTTTTGCCAGCAGTGAGGCCAGTTTAGCTTATTTCAAGTTAGAAAAGCTTATAAGCTTATAAACTTTAAATAGCCAAGTGTTGCCAGACCACAAGTCGCGGTGCTGCGTTGCCAGACTTTTTTGAACACAGATTTGAATTAACGGGCACAGTCGGTTTGTTTCATTTATGAATTAGTTTTTATCAAAATAAATAGCATTTAGGAAACTTTGAATTTAAAGAAAACATACAATAACCAAAAAATAAAGCCTAAACATTGTGTATGAAAACCTAATATTTCTCAACACATCGCCTAATAGTTACTGTCAGTTAAGCAAATAGTCTAAAAGCTGAATGTAGACCAAGTAACTCCATCGATCATCGAACTTTAAATGAATATTTTATTCGCCACCGACAGCAAGTTAAATTAGCGACTACGATTTGGGAATTCCTAGCTACCATAACCCTGGCCTCGTGGTCCATCTGGGGATCTAGTGCAGGTTCTCCGGCAGCTGCGACCTTAGCTGGCATTTTGCGTTTTGTTTTCGCCCCGGCTCTTCCTCTCTTGTTTATTGTTTCTTTTCTTTTTTGCCAAAATTCGCATAATTAAAGGTTGTTTTGGGGGAAGCTAAAATCCGATAGCAGTGTTTACTATGATTTTTCTATGTTTAATTCACGTCACTCGCTGATCACCGCGGAACCGGATCGTGAAAGTCGACATCGGCGGCGTCAGACGGTCGCCGGGCTTATGGACCAGTTTGATGCCGCTCAGATCCAGCAGATTCAGTGGGTTTAACCCGAAAATGGGCAGACAAACAAAAGCGGAGAGTTCGCTAACAAAGAATTTGGCAAGTCAATTTAATCTCTGCAGCCCATTGTTAGTCGCAAAGGCACAAATGTAATTTAAAATCGCTTTACAGCTTATTTCACTTCGCTTTGCATTCCGCTGCCGGTTTCTCCGCTAAGTGATTTTCGCCAATGGAGCGTTCCCATCTCGGTTCTCCGCCGGTTCAAAATGCGGGGGCGTGCGCGTAAATTGACCGTTTCGGATTTGTTTGCAAATCAAATTAGCGGATTAAGTCAAGCGATCTGAGAAATGAGTGCGGCTATATGGAATTTATTGAGACGTGAACTTCAAAGGTATATAAACATTACGAAAAGCTTTCTGAAACTGCTAAAATTAACTTAAAATATAAATGTTTTTGAAGGCCATGTGGGTCCCATAAGGTAGGACTTTATGCGTTAACTTTAAACACAGATTTATTATACAACCAGTTTCCCATCTGAATCTCTTATTATTTGTACTATATTATTGACAACAAAACAAATTTAATAATAAACCCGTAGGTCTCGAAAAGCTGAACGCGTGCCAGTCTCAAAGTTGGTATAGATATTCCACATTTTTTGATTTTGATTCAATCTTGGGTCTGGTTACTCATCTCTTCGGCATGCGGAAACTGCCCAAAAACAAAGGCACTGCCCATATTGGCTTTAATTCGATATCAACTTTATGTATTTGAAATGTAATTCGTCAAGGTTTCCATCAAAGTGAGGATCTGACAAAACGTGTAACCAATTTTAAATTAGAAAACAATTAAGGAAAACTAGAATGAGTTTTAAGTTTCTTCTATAAAACTGATTATGAAGAGATCTAAGAATCTTATGCACAAGTAAGGTGGATCTAATTAAGTTAGTGATGCCATAATTAATTCGGTCGGAATTGCTTCCTTATGGCTTTTATGGAGAAGTACCATGCAAGCTAAAAATTAAAAACAAAACAAGAAAGGAAGCTAACTTCGTTACGCCGAAGTCTGTATACCCTGTATACCAAATTTGATGAAAATCTGTTAAAAACTGGAAAAGTTATAATTCTTTTTCTTAAAATGTTCCGATCGTTCCAATGGCAGCTAAATATATGTATATATATAATCCGCCGATTTGCCATGCTCCAAATTATATACTAGTTAAATTATATAAAAGAATAACTCCATAGTTTCATTCAAATAGCTTAAATTTATTCCAAAAGAAATTTCGCACGTCTGTGCATATGATTCCCAACTGGTTCTAACATCCCCGGAACGAAGTGACTGCTGCTGGCCAAGTCTCAGATATGTGTTGTGTTACAAAAGTTGCAAGTCATTGTTTATTAGTGTTAGTAACTGATCATACTTACTTAGTGGTCATAAATACTTACTGGTCATACTTAATCACTGGTCATAGATACTTACTCATCGTTGTTACTCACTGGCCATAGATACTTACTGTTTAGAGTTACTTAATGCTTATACTTAATTAGTGCTCCTAGTCAATTTTCCGATCGTTCCTATGGCAGCTATATATGTGTATATATAGTCCAGCGATTCGCCTTGCTCCGACTTATATACTGGCAAAATTATTTAGAAGAATAACTCAATAGTTTCCTTCAAATAGCTTAAATTTGTTCCAAATCAAATCTCGCACATCTGAGCTTATGATTCTCAACTGGTTCAAACATCCCCGGAACGAAGTGACTCCTGCTGGCCAAGTCTCAGAAATGTGTTGTGTTACAAAAGTTGCAAGTCATTGTTTATTAGTGTTCAAATTTAGTAACTGATTATACATACTTACTGGTCATAGATACTTAATGATCATAGTTACTTACTGGTGGTCATAGATACTTACTGTTCAGAGTTACTTACTGGTCAAACTTAATTACTGGTCATAGATACTTACTGATCGTTGTTACTCACTGGCCATAGATACTTATAGTTTGGAGTTACTTACTGCTCATACCTAATTTCTGCTCATAGTCAATTTTCCGATCGTTCCTATGGCAGCTATATATGTGTATATATAGTCCACCGATTCGCCATGCTGCGACGTATATACTAGTAAAATTATTTAGAAGAATAACTCCATAGTTTCCTTCAAATAGCTTAAATTTGTTCCAAAACAAATCTCGCGAATCTGAGCTTATGATTCTCAACTGGTTCAAACATCCCCGGAACGAAGTGACTGCTGCTGGCCAGGTCTCAGCAAGGTGTTGTGTTACAAAAGTTGCAAGTCATTGTTTATTAGTGTTCAAAGTTAGTAGCTGATCATACATACTTAGTGGTCATAGATACTTACTGATCATAGTTACTTACTGATCCCAGTTACTTAATGTTTATTGATACTTACTGGTCATAGATACTTACTGATCATAGTTAATTACTGAGTTCTGATCGATTTCCGATTCGATCCTTTAATTCGATAGCAAACTCACAGTGTATTTAATCTCCGGCCTTCCGAACTTAGTTTCCTTTCTTGATTTTTGTTTAAGAAGGTATTAAGACAATAAAATTCGATTTAAATTCAGTCCCAATTCAAAGTTAATGACGGTAATTTCTAGTCAAGACTCTAGATTGAATTCCATACTGGTTATTAAACCAAGAAACAATGTCTGAAATAGTCATTAAAGTATTTTCCAAGTAACTAAATTCCCTAGACCTTTACCTAGATTCCCTAGATTGATGACCAACTTGCTAGGCGTTCCCAGTTCGACAGCCCCAATTTGGCCAAATGGTATTCCAAATCAATCAGCTAATGGCTCTATCAGGTATTCCCCAGAATCGTGCGGAAGAGGGCGGGGGAAAGGCAATAGAAATTTCTTTAATCCCAGACTCGATAAATTAATTTGTGGCTAATTTGCATATTTAACACACTGGCCTTTGTTCACCGTTTAGGAGTAAAAACCCCGGACTATCGAAATCCGCATACGAGCAGAAGCCAAGTCTGGCGCCAAAGAAATTGCCAACATCCATCAAGTTATCCGATCTCCGCTCCGACCGCTCCATGTGCTAATCGCCTTTGGGAATGTATACTAACTATATATGTATATCCATCTATATAGTGTGTGTACGGCGTGAAGATTTTATTACACACTTGACGTCGCTACTGTCGCCGGTCGCCGGTCGCCGGTCGTTTGTGGAGAGTGATAGCCGGACGGACCGGTCCAGTCCGAATCCGAATCCGTTGCCCAATCGAATCTATTTCCCGATCGAACTCCAACTCAGTGATTATGCAGGAATTTCAGATGCGACGCCTGGTCGCGTCTCCAAGTCGCCACAGTAAATTCTGGGAATCTGACAGATTTTATGATGGCTAATATTCGCATCATATATTCATTTCCAGTCAAAACTATGCAAAAAGCAGGCCCATGTGAGTTTCTTGTTTAACTTGAACTTCGTATTATGGGTCGGGTCTGGGAAAGTCATAAATATGCTCAAGTTATTACTAAAACTTTAAATATTAACAAGACAAATAAACTATGTTTTAATAATTAGTTTCCATAGATTTTCTAAGATATTTTGAAACCAAGTATCCCTTGAAAACACAGTATCTCTGAGTTTTGAGCCCTCACTACCAAGGTCTTCCTTCAAACGAACAATATCTAGAGATTTTTAGTTCTGTTTTTCAACCGTTAACTATATTTGTTTAAGTTGTGGTCTAATGGCTACCGAAAAAGATTTGGTTGAACTTGTTAAATCGATCGACGAGCCAACAACTTTGGAAAGGCTTATGAGTTCCAAAGAAATACTTCAGCTTAGTCCCGAGGATAAAACAAAGGCAAGGGAGATTCTAAAGGGACTTTTGGGTGCTGCTGTGCGTCTGGGATTCATCTATGAGTACAAGGAATACTATTGCGAGGCATCCCATGCGGATGACATGATAGCACTCATGGGATCAGATTCACAGTCCGATTTAGACGATGTCAGTTCAGAGTCTATGGAAGGATGGGGGGATTCTGGAGAGGATGAGTCTTAAGAGAAGCTTTGCAGTTTCTCAAGCAATAAATGAATAATGTAAGACCGATTGTTATGACATTTTTCAAACCCTTACAAGATAATTTAACAGTTATTTCAGGGTGAAGGTTAGGGATATGCAACCTTTAAACTTATACCCACTGAGGGGTATATAAAAATACTACAAAATACAACTTGTCCTCGATCGAAGCATCCAGTTTTTGGGCCAAAAACGTAAGAAATCAGCAAAGTGAATGTTAACGACGGGCAGCCTGACTGACTGCCTGCCTCCCTGCCTGGTACACAACTCATCCATAATGCATCACACCCGACCGGCAATTAATCAACAATTAATTTTTCATAAATTGATCGTTTATTGGCTGAAGGCAGAAATTACCTGCTCGCTACCGTGTGCGCCGCTGGGCTAGTTGGGGGGATAACAAAAACAAAAACCAAAAAAAACAGGCAATATTAATTACTAATTATGCGTGGCGTCAAAACAACAAAACTAAGGCACATAAATATTTATCGATTTGTCTGCGGCTTTTAGTCACAAAACCCCGAACCGTCAGAATGGCCACATGTAATCTGTGGACTATGCGATCTGGGAAATCAGAGACGACCTATGGCGATGGCACGTAGGCCAAAAAAGTGGACAATAAAATGGAAACGAATAAACAATAAATCAACCGCAAATCGGTTAGCTTCGAGTGGAATTTTTACCTTACATACATACAGTTCATTGCTGGGCTGGCGACCTTATCGCGATGCTAGGGCCTGTGTCAAAAAAATAAAGAATACCGTGGAATACTAGCGGATACCAGCGGGTCCCGTCCATAATTAATAAATTCCAGCGTGCGCCGAGGAGCTGACCAACCCCAGCTCCAGTCCCGGCAAACAAAACAACAAATTGACGTCACACCGGGCTCGGACTTGGACTTGGACTCCTCGCAAGTGCGACATGGGTATCAAGGCTTGAAACGGGTTAAACAAGTAAAGAGATCTCGAGAACCCAAACAACAAACACAAACAACTGGTAAAAAGGGGGGAGCCTTAATCAAAAACGTCGACTGGCTCAAAAACAACTTGTAACAGAAATTGGGCTGATCGAGAAGTTGAGGATTCCCTGGGTTACATCTATAAGTTACATCTGAGACATATTCAAAGAATATATATAATGCTTTTTAGTTCTATTTGCTTAAAACCCGATTTAACTTTCCATAAACTCTTTAGTTTAATCATATAATTTATACTGCGTAATACATTGCGTATGAGTAATATTGTTCCTTAATATTCTTCATATCACTCATACGCAGTGTGTTACAAATGTTACTCATATCTAACAAAGAAATCAACTGAAATTTCTCATTATAATTTAAATCATCATTAAACTAATATAATTTGTATAAAATATTTAATAATTTATTATTATTACCAAAGTCACACATAATAGTCAAAGTAATCAACTTTTCCAACTTGTATCTCAAAATTTAAGTTATGCAAGCCACTAACTATACATCCAGAAGTGCGTATATTTATTGCAGCCACTGTGTACTGGTTTCTGTGTTGCAATAAAATCGCTTAAAAGTCGGGAAGCGACTTGTTTTCATTAAGCGTTACGCCTTCTGTTGGCCCAAAAGGTGGCGGCCCGGCGACAAGTTGGCGTCAGCCAAATGGGATAATAAGGCCAGGCCAGTAGCAATTTAAATTTTCAATCGACGCCAGGTGCATTTAGATTTTCTATATTTTGTAGCAGTGTAGCTTGAATAAGTGAAATTGCTCGATTGCATATATATACAAATGCATGGAGATCATCAAACATTCAGAATTCAGGTAAAATGCTGTTGACACCAAAACTTTTATGAGTTTTTTATGATGCGAGTTTTTTTTTTGGTTTTAGGATATAAATGAGGGTACAATGTAGATGATCTTACTTGGAAATACACAGATTCTCAGTGAATTATTTTTCTCCTTAAAAAAAGAACACACTTGTGGCTCGGTAAATTAATGTACCATTGTTCGCAGATCATGTCATCTCAGTTCTGGTTGAGTGCCAAGAATAAGACTTTAGTACTAGCTTTCTTTTATATCCAGGTAAATGTCAGAAAATGACCTGGCGGCACATGGAGCTAATAAATATGTTAATGGTGGGGAATCGGGCTATTTGTTCTTTTAACTCCTACTCTTCAAGCGAAACCCTCTTCAGCGCCTTTCCTGACCATTGTTTACCTTTTCCTCGGTTCTCGGTTTAGTCATCTTCAAAAGCTCCGCCTGGGCGTCACTGCATCCCAATTTGGCCAGCTCTTTTAGCCGCATTTAGCAGTAGTCCATTCGATGAGCATCAAAAAGCCGGCTAAATGGGGCTCGGCAGCGCGAGGTATTACCATTTATAAAGATTCAAGGGTGGGCGACCCCACATTCCAAAGCCAATACACCTAGGCACACCCTCGACCAGGCCAGGCCATTTTTGAGAAGGCCGGATAATTAATTACGCAAAACTGCAAAATAATGCAGAACAACGGCCCGGCAAGCAGAGATCATCGAAAAGCGGACGGGTAAAAGCATTTCGCCAGCTTGCGATCGCTCCAAATAGCCCCCAGAGCCGCCAGAGATTTATGGCGAACGTCCAGCTCCGGAATATCCCAGGCCCCCGTCGATCCAAAAAGAAAACATGTGCTTCGAACGAGCTGTGAAGAGAGTGGTTTTTTTAAAGCTCACAATCGGAGACGGCTCTCTCCGTCTCTCGACTTTGGCAGACATAAATATGGGAGCCCCCTCGAAGGTAGCTTCAGTTGGTGACTGAAAATCAAACTGTGCACAACAGCTCCCCGTGACAAGCTCAAGCTTAACGCGCAAAAACAACGCCAGTGAATAAAAATACGAGAGTGGAAGCCAAGCTCGTCTACAAATATTAAACAAATATTAAATTGAACACTTAAAAAACCCAAAAACTCAACTGCAAAATGCAAGTGGAAAAAGTTTGTGCCACCATTGTGGTCTTTGCCATCTTCGCCTGCGTCGTGGATGCAGCTATCTACTCCCAGCCAGCCATCTTTCATCCTGGTTAGTATTCAAGCAGAAGACAAGGAGAAATCTGCTTTATTTTTATAAAAAAAATATAGAATAAAGACTAGTTAAATAATGAGTGAAAAGTTATAAAGTTATACCCCATTAGGGGGGTTTTTCCTTAATGCAAAGTTCAAACTATAAAATAACGTTTTTAAAAGTCATTGAAATCTACTTGACACTTAAATTTCCATTTAAATGAGATTTTTTTCTGAGAATGATTGAAAATTGCATTAACTCGATTGCTTGCTTATGGAGTTTTCTAACAAAGTTTCCATTTAATAGACAGGCGACCTTTGTCAGCCACAAAACACAATAAAACAATAGCATTGATGGCGCTTCGCAGGCGTGATTGATTTACGATTGAGGCGATGATTTGGCAAGGCCTAAAATATTAGCTCATTCCCGATAGAAACCTCAATCTTGGTCTCTAGTCCGATTCATCCCAATAGATTTCAAGAACAAATAAATATTTTCAAGCCACAAACTCAGCTTTGACGTCAGATATCGATGCTGAAAATTTGTTTATAATTCCTTTGGCTGAGACATGTGATTTATGGGTTGATATATTTTCGATATTTTGGCTGCTTTCGCTGACGTCAACAACAAACACAAAACGACGATAATATAAACAAAAGAAAACAATGATATAAAGTCGAACAACGCAAAAGGCAAATACGAAAACAACAGACGAAATTTGTCATGTTATTGGCCCCCTTTCGGTTTGTTGGTTGTGTAGCAGATTCAGATAAACAAATTCAGATACAGATACAGATACAAATAGAGATAGATATGAATTTCGGTTTTTTGGGTTTTTCGCATTCGCCAAAAATTAGCATAAGAAATGTGCTGATGTGGTTATTATTCAAACGCTTGCCTAATTTGCATCGCTATGCGGATTTGAGTTAGAAAAATTATCGATTATCCCGCCAGCCAGATCTCCCAGAGATGGCCAGATATTTTCCTCTGATGAATTATTCATGCGTGAAGGTCGTTTAACGTCTTTGGCTTTGGGAATTTCTGGCCATCTCGCGCGACTGGCTCACTAATCTATAAGAAATTAGCGCCAAACTGCTTAAAAATAGGCGATGAGTTCACGCGAGCCTCGATATTAATTGCACAATTGCTTGGAATGCGTGTTCTTTGGCTCCTCGAATGGTAAATTAATGGCGAGTCTCATTAATCAAACTTACCTTTCTATTTGGCAATTTATTTTTGAACCCGACAACTCAGCAATTCGCAGCCGCAGGGCAGGCCAGGCAGGCAGGCAGTTCGTTATAAATAAAAGCACGAGTACGCTCCACCGCCATCTGTCAGCTCGGCTCAGTGCTTGGGGTTTAAAAATAAATGCCAGTCTCCAGTGCCCAGTTTCCAGTTACCAGTCTCCAGCCGTAGCCCCAACCGCAGGCTGTCTATAGCTCTTATTTCTGATGTATTTATATCCCGATGCCGACCGAGTACTTCACCTTTTGCTTGTGTGCCAATTTTCTTGTCGAATGACTGTCAAGTTCGTGCCTTAAGTCTTTCGTTTTCTCAGCTTTAGCAAGTCATTGGATAGTTACAAAAATAGGCTAGAGTGGCTAATTGGGGATAATTGTTTATAAAATGTATAAAAATTTCCATCAACTTATTGATGCCACTGAGGTAGTGGGAGTCTTTTAATTGATGTAACTTTTATTGATTTAATACGAGTGCCTTGACCTTTACCCGAAAAATAATTTACAATTTATGATTACAAGAGTGAGTGTTTAAATTATTCGATTAAAAGACACCTTGAACTGAATTTTGTTTCGTTTTTGGTTTTTGTTTTGTAAGTCGCATGCACATATTTAAATTCCGCTCGGAGACAGAGTCACGATTTATAGCCACTTCCTCATAAGCTCGCAAGACATAAATAAAATTCATAAATAAGATGCAGTAACTACGATACAGCATCGAGGAAGCAACAAAGAAGACTGGTACCACTTCCGCTTGCACCATTGTAAACTGAAAACAATTTTTTATATTCTCTTACAAAGGAGAATAAGGAATTTTATAAGGAAATCAGATATCAAGACAATTTAAGCAAAGAAAATACTCATGTGTTTTAATCGAATATTGAGTTAACAATTTTTACTAAATATTAAATCTCCTTTGTTATTTTTACAGCTCATCCTGGCAAGTGCTTCGACAAGTTCACCCGAAAGGCTTTGCTGCCCGACAAGGAGTACAAGCCAAAGGGCATCTGCGCTGCGATGACTTGCAGCCTGGAGGCCCGCGAGATCAGCATCGAGACCTGTCCCTATGTGGAGGCACCTGGCTGCGAGGAGCTGCCCAGCGACCCCAACTGGCGGTTCCCCAAGTGCTGTCCGCAGTTCAAGTGCGTCGACTTCAAGACCGGCAAGGACTTTATCGTCTCGCTGTAGAGAATGCAAGTGCGAAAGGTGGCTGCCCATATAGCCGCAACTGAAACGTGATTTTACATAAAATGTATTCGTAGTTTTATACAACCCGAAAAGAGTGAATGATTGAGTGTGTGTTTGTGTAAGCAAGTGAATGTTTGTGGGATGCGTGTGATTCATTCTTAATTTATTTATTGTAATTTGTACATAACAGCATAACCAGCATAACGCCCTTTTTACCCCATCATGTTTTCACGTGTGAACATAATGCAATTTGTTTTGATTTATTCAAAAGTCCCTGTATGCGATATTTGCAAGTATGACTAAGTGTAAACAAACTATGTTTAGTCCATAAGGTTTAAGCGAATAAACTAATAATAAACAAATCAGAAATATGCAAATGTTTGCCTTAACGTATTCACTTGGATACGTGATTAGCAGCGTCATGTCCAAGTTGGGAACGTTTTCCCTGCGGTTTATTTGCGCAGTCAATGTCTCTGTCTGCTCCACCGGATTACGCGCTCTTCTTTTTTTGGACTTTGTCAATAAACCAATAAGATTATTCCCTGACTCATCTCCGGCTGTTTCGTTGGGCAAACATCGCACATGCCGCATTGGAAGCGATCCGCAGCGGAGCTCCAAATACAATCAAAAGTTTATTGCTCGAGAGTCCAACGGTTTGCCGTCTCTGGGCCTGATACGAATAATAATTTTATGGCCTACGTTGCTCATTAGAGCGAACAGGAAATGCCAAAAGACTCAGAGCGTCGTTTGATGATCCGCTAAATATATTCCAAAAATAGATTAGAAATGGCAAGTAAATCTAATTAAAGAATTACTTAAAACATTATGTACCTATATGAAAATGTATTTTTCGACCGCGAATTACTAAATCGATTCAGCTTTTAATACTGATCAAGGATTTATAGGGTCGGAAATCACTCCTTTACTGTGTAACAAACTCCTAACTAAAATTAAAATTCCCTCCAAGGTTATAAAAACAATGTATTGCATGCATAGACTTTGTTAGATATAAATGATTTAAAATTTAAATTATGGCAGAGTGCGCCAAACTCAACCTAAAAGTATTCCGTTGGCCAGCACTAGATTCGCCAATTATTCCTTTAGCCAACACTAGATCGGTATGTTATTAGTATTTTCTAGTATTATCGATTAAGCAATCGATAAGTCGGACCACTTATCGTTATCGCTAATAATTTCGTTTTCCAACACTAGGTTGGCACTCGATAAGTTTTGCCATTTATCGTTATCACCTGCTTGGGCGTTGCTGCTTTTTATTTACGTTTCTGAATTTGTTCAATTTTGTAAATAAAACAACGTTTTAGTGCAGAAACCATTGAAGGAAATGCAATCCCAGACGAATCTCATCGCAGTATTGCTGCTGGCAGCTCTTATTCATGAAGGTATGTACCATTTTTGAGGATGCTACAGAACTTGCAATTATGTTGATGACTGCTTGACAGGCGCTGCGATCTGGTGCTACCGCTGCACATCCGCCACGCCCGGTTGCGCGGAGAACTTTAACTGGCGAGGAATAGGCTTCCTGGGCGAACACTGCCCGGAGCCCAACGACATCTGCGTGAAGGTGACAGAGCGACGTGGCGGTAAGTCAACGCCTATTGATGTACTCCAGAACGTGCATTGATTCCATCAATCTCTTGCAGCCAAGGAGACCATCACCCGCGAATGCCTTAGTGCCCTGAGCTTCCGCAAGGATATACCCGCTGACAAGTATGAGGGCTGTCGTCCTGCCGCCAAGATGGTGAATTTGGGGCACTACGTCAACCACACGATCAAGGAGCACGACGTGAAGCGCGACTACTTCACGGATACAGAGTTCTGCTTCTGCTTCCTTGACCACCGCTGCAACGGAGCCGGCGGAATGCGAGTCTCGGCAATCGTGGGTGTGCTTGCCGTAGCCACTGCGCTGTTCTTCCGCTAAAGCATCACCACGGAGGTGGCTTTGCCAAAGTGCCTTAGTAACCATACTAAACAACGACGAATCTCGTCTAACATTCCGTCCGCACATTCCACGACTTTGTACAACTTTTTGCGTATTGCATACACCTTTTAGAGACTTGTGTTTACTCAACTAATTAAATACATTCTACAATATTTATAAACAGGCGTGAAATCGTTGCATTAGAGGACCTCCGCATTCTTTGGCGCCCGGTAATCGTAGCTCGCCACCTCGGGATTTGCGTTAGCGTACTCTTCGTATACTTCGGCCAGTCTGAGGCACTGTTCCACGGACAATTCAAAGGAGCGCAGCGTGTCCTGTACCTCGGCGCGCTGGAAAAGCTTCTGAGTAACCTCTTCGCGGTCTTCCGGTGGGAACAAGGTGCCATAGCCCCGGCGGCAGTACTTTTGACGCATGCTAAAGATGTGCCGCACCACACGCTCCACCAAGGGAAACGGCAGATGCGTCTTAGGGCGCTTCAGAGGTATTACCTTGACAACGCCTACATCCACCTGCGGCTTGGGCACGAACGCCTTGCCTGGTATGATGAACTTCAGGACCGGCTCCGTCCAGATCTGCGACATCACAGACAGTCGGCAGCGCTGCTCGCCACCAACTGGTGCGCAAATCCGCTCGGCCACCTCCTTTTGGAAAGTGAGCGTCATGCAGGTGTCGTTGCGACGGAAAGCGCCTCGTCTGGCGGCCAAATCCTCATACCAATTGATCAGAAGACGCGTGGAGATGGCGAACGGAAGATTGCCGATCAAGTGTAAACGCTGCGAGGTGTCCGGAATATGCTGCTCCAGGTTGAAGCGCAAGATGTCCTCGTAGTACATGTCCACCTGGATGTTAAGTGGGCTGGCACACTCCTTCAGCAACTGGAGGGTCTCACCGAAGCGCTGATCCTTCTCCACGAGCATCAGTCGCTCCGGCTGGCGGCGCAAAATGGAGCGGGTGATGCCGCCGGGACCGGGACCCACCTCCAGCACAATATCATTTGCATCGATACGACCCGCAGACTTGACAATCTTGTCCGTCAAACGCTCGTCCATAAGGAAGTTTTGGCTCAGCTGCTTTCTCGCCTGGAGCTTGTAGAGCTTAACTAGTTCTCGGATGGTTGGGAGTGGCGGCAGGCGCATGCCGCTCTGTAGTATGCGGGCGGTGGCTTGTGACATCTGTAACAACAAGAATCATCTAGAAACTAACCAGGAAACAGGTAAGACTAGACTATACTCACATTGTTGTGCAACGACTTCAGGGGTGTGTAAAATGAAGAAAACGCTTACGTACTAGAAGAAACTAACTATAACTGCTGTGGCTAGTTGGTGGAGACCTTCTTGGGCTCCTCAAAGTCGTCCAGGAACTTCTCTTGCTGCACCGAAAAGATAGAATAGCCGTAGATGGCCAGCACGGAGACTCCCAGAGCGCCGGCGGTCAGTAGATTGTTGCGGCGGATACGCTTCAGTTTCTGCACGCGGTCCAGGTTCTGCTCCTCAATCAGCTTCATAAACTGCAGCTGTGCCCTGTCCAGCTTGGGAGCGTTCTCTCCGTACTTGATCTTAGGTCCCTGCTCCGGCGCCGACATTATAAACGCTTACAAAATGTGAAATATTTTGTTCTTTTTGCTGTTGAAAATTATGAAATCTCACACGATATAAAGATGGAAGTAAATCGATTGCCCATTCGATATTTTGATGAAAGTATAAAAACTTATTAACAACCAATATTCTCCATTATAGATAAACTGGAAAAAGAAAGTCAAAATCAATATGTTTATATTGTTTTTTATTTTCTTCAAAATTATAACAATAATTTTAAAAAATATTAAGATATCGACTATCGATTGTTTCGGATTGGTACGGCAGCACTGGACGGCTTGGAAACCGAGGTTATTTTTGGCGCTCCGTCAGCGGTCACTCTAAAGTGAGCAGTGAGATTTTCATCCGTTAAAACTGCTTAAGTTTTCCTCATATTTCGGGCCCTGCGCCACGGCAGTTCACTTTTGTTGGTGGCTCGAGTGCGACGGCAACGGAAAACGCTTTTCCAGGCAAAGTGCGTCATTAGTTGCCTGCAAGTCAGCCAGAGCTATTACTTGTAATTGCGCTGCAAAGTGCGTAATTAGAGCTTGAGGGGAAAACTGCGTTTTCCGCAAATCCAGAACGTGTTCCATATTTTTAAAAACGTACGTACATAGAGATTACCAGTGCTCGTGTAACTTACCCAAGAGTGTCTAACGAAGCCACTGCGATGACTTTGAAATGCGGAAATGAAAGTAAAAATTCGGTTGCGTGCTTGGGAAACAGCTCTGAAAATTTTTACTTGCAATAACAACAAAGGCAAAACAAACGCGTAATTGCAGAAATCAGCTGTGTACCTACGGACGAACAAGAGCCACAGAAAGAGACGGAGAGCACAACACTCCGCCAGTCCCCCCCACCGTGAGCTATTACCCAGCCACCCCTCGGCCCCAAACGCCTCCCCCTCCATCGACGATGGAAACCTAACAGCTGGTCGGAGCGCTCTCTCTGCCGTTCTCTCTCTCTCGCTCGTGTTTGCCTTATTTGGACCTGCTTTTTTCTTTCGGTTTTGTTTTGGTTTTTTTATTCAACGTTTATTGTGAGATTCGCTTCCAGGCAAGTGAAGATTTTAAACTATTGAATGCCCTGCTCCGAATAGGTTTCATTTCCGCAGTTCGAGTTCTTTACTCAACGAACCTTTAATTGCAATTAATTTTGAAATTCCCTCTTGCAGATACAAATCAAACCGCGTTTCGTCAACCGCCGTCCCGCTTAGGCAGTACAATTAAAAATAAAAACAATACCAAATACAAATCTACAAGTTGACGCGAAAAAAACAATAGGGCTATCGTTCAGTAATTAGTGCAGCCGCCAAAGAAAGGAATCCGTATACGAGATGGCGTTCATTTCAAAAGATTTTCGGTCGCCGGGCGAAACATGGATCAAAACCGATGGCGGCTGGGAGATGTCCAAGGTGCTGGAGTGCGGCGGCAAACGGAAACGGTGAGTCTTTCATTTTTTATTATTTGGATTTCATGCATTTTCTTATAGCCAAACGAACCACACGCAACTTTTCACAATAGACCCTTGATTTTTGACGTCCCAATTATGAAATTGATGTTTTATAAGTAGTTGCTGTTGAAACTAATCGGCACAATGCTCGATTTGCATTTGTAAAGGTTTAAACACTAGTCAGGTTAACTTAATAACTCACAAATAAGAGTAAAGTATGGCAGAAATAGGGTTTGAGTTTTTAAAATAAGTTTTCCAAAGCAACAAGTTGTCAGTGCCCCGATTTCTAGCCTAAAAGCACTGAACCAAATATCATTAACACGTTAAATTAAGTTAAAACCAATATTTTCCTAGATTAATATTCACAATTCTCTAAAATGAGCTACAAAGTCTTGTGAAAGGTCTGAAAAACAAATTTAATTGATTTATGTTTCAAAAGCTATCTTATCTCAAATCAAAAACCTAAGACGTAATTGAAAATGTACATTGAATGACCTTAAGTGAACTTAACTCAGTTGTGGTATTTGGATTACTCATAAGTAGTTTCTAGTCACGTTTCTATTAGCAAATATAATTAGTAAACTAGATCATTGGCCTCACTTCCGTGTAGGAATATATAGCCCTCGTTTTAAAAATATATTGTATTCGTTTTTTAGGTTCTATTTGCAAAATCCACTTTTTGCAGACAATCTTATCAGTAAAGATAATGCATTACCTTGAGCCAATTTTGACTGAAAGTAATGACAATTTGCATTACCTGAAATCATAATTCTACTATGATCTGTGACCCATAAAGAGTTGTATTCCATAAGCCTAAGCTCTATAACAAACAAAATACCGAATCGTGTCATTTTCTGACAGTTTTCGCTACCGAAATATTTAAATCATTCAATTTAATAGACTCGCTTTGGGCCCAATATAATGGCCAGTGATGGTACTGCCATTGAAGTTGGCCAAAGCAAAGCGGCGAATAATTGTCGTGGTCCGAACAATGGAGCCCACTTCCCATCGGCTTGGCGTATCGATGATTTCTCAAACTCAGGCCGCAGGCAGTAAAAATATAATCAACTGCGACGAGACCAAAGTTGTGCGTTTATGCTCATGAAAAGTTGCTCCAAGTCTTGCAGAAGTTTCCCCAAAATCTTGATTTATTCAAAAGTGTCATATGTATCGGCAATGAGTCACTGGTTGAACCACTGTGAAAGTGGTAGAAGTAGAAGCAATATCCGTATCTCGAGTGGTGAACTGGGACGGAGTAGTATCTCTGATCGATCGTTCGATTGATTGATAGTCATTGTTATTCGCTTGCAATGGGAAATTGCAAGTGGAACAAAAAGTTATTCAGACATTAAAGAAAACAATAGTTGGTGAGAGTGAAAACACAGGCCTTGATAAGCTAATGATTTTACGTTGCAGATTTATTAGGTTTAGATACCTATGCTTTGTATGTTGGTATATTTTGAACAAGTAAAGGTTGCCCTAGTGAAGTTTTTTGTTCATTAAGTTTGGCATTCACTTTTTTAGGTTTTGTTAAAATTTTTAAAACGAAACAAAGTCCAAAGATCGCAAAAGGGCCTATGAAGTGATATCTGTTCTAATATATATTTTATCCAAAATTTACATAAACAAAATAATCATAAACAGTATCCTCTCTAAAGCATCCTTAAAGTAATTTCTCAAAAGTCATTAATTTTTCATTTCCATTTCACGCCCTACGAGCCTTTTCTTTTGACAAGATGATGGATTTCCATTATGCATGTATTTATTGAAATTACTCATTCCGATGACTGACATATCCTATATATCGATTCAATGGGGGGAGTTGTTGGGCGGAAAGTGGGAGTTCGGAGGTCGAAAGTGGGCGGTGCGGAACCTTGAGCTTTTGGGGCCATTGCAAGCTCTCTCACATACTCTCGCACTTTGCACTCTTTGGCCTAAACTTGACCGATTTTCACGCCTACGGTTAAGTTAGCCTTTGGCTTAAATAGTGTGTGTGTGTGTGAGTGTAGTTTTCATTCCTTTGGGGTTTCGAAGTTGGCAGGACTGACTTTTCACAGTCAGAAAACCACACTAACAAAGTAGTTTCTATGGGGTTGAATGTGCATTGGTGTCAGCCCACCTTTCTTTGTCTTTCTAAATTTGGAACGTTTTCGAGTTACTAGGGAATATGTTTACATACAACTCAGGTTGAAATAATAGTCTTCAAAGTATAAACAAATATATTCTTAAAATTCTAAAATGCACATATTTTTTATAGGATTATTTAACTCATTTATTTCTTTTGTGACTTTAGTTATCTATATTTTTCAATACCCTAAATCACCAAGGCTTTTCTAAGAACATGTTCACCCATAGGCCTTATTTAGACCATTTTCTAAGATATTTCTGTGCCCTCTACTATGTGTTCCTGTCCGACTAAATCACGAGTGGCACTATTTCCGCATTTCCCCCATTTACGACCACTCGAAATGCCAAAAATAAACGCCCCCTCTATGGGTTCGATGGCGTTTTCTTTATGACTTGTCAAAAGTGCACTTCAAGCTCTTTATTTTTGACTTGCTCCACGTTCTGTCTTATGCAACATCATCTTGGCTTATCTCATAAAATATTATATAAATTGTAGTTACAGCCACTACGCATTTTCGAGAGAGAGATTAAGTTCAATTGAAGGCGAATGAGCTGTAATCAGCGCCCCAAGGTTCGGGTTTCCTAATTTTCCGAAACGGGTAAATGTGAGAAGTGGACCAATAATATTTGTGTCTCACTTTCGTGACTGAATATGTTTTTGAAATCCACATATATTATTGCTCACTTGCCTGGGCATTTCGTAACCGTGTTAAGCACTCGTTTCGAGCATTACCCAACTTTCTTTCTGGTAAATTAAAAATTTAAATGGCCGTCGGCCGGCACTGAACCCCCATTAGATAATGCCTCAAAAACAAAAAAAAAGTTATAATTAGAAAATCCAAATTGCATGGAAAAGCGAATCCAAAGTGCACACGACGGAGTGCGGACGTGTCCAAGTCAGAGCCGGAGTTGGAGTCGGAGTCGGAGTCGGAATTGGACCCACTTTCACTGCACTCTTCGCTGCACATCTGCGGACCAACGATCGCCCGCTCGCTTTTTGATCGATTTTCCTGCCCGTCTTTCGCTACCGAATGCTTTTTCCACTCTATCAAGGCCCATGAGGTCGCGGAAAATGGCTTAACGTATCGTTAAACATATTTTCCATGTGTATTTGTGTATGGTGAAGATAAATAACGCATTCGCACATTCAGAGTTAATGATTGATGAATTTTATAATTTTCTCTGGCAATTTTATGGCATTTCTGTCTGTAGGCTTTCAGTTTTAAATAAACAAGATTAAGTTAAGAAATGCAAACTTAATTAGTTATTGCAGATGCACTTTAAAGTTCAAAAGTTATTTCCCTTTCTTGTTTTATTATAAAATATATATTGTCTTTCATATACAAAATAAGTATTCATCTAAATGGATTAGATTTATTTGAAAGCCTTTTTGCGTCTCAAAACGGGTGGTAAACATGTTTTCATTATGCTTTTTTGAAAACTAAATGTATATATAGAAAGAAAATCTGTGATTTTGGCTTAGTCAACTATAATTTACGCAGTGGGAAATGTAAAATGCGTTCTTTTTCTTTTCCTCTGACTCACTCATGCGCACTTTCCCAATTATATATATATTTATCTCTTGCAACCGAATATTTCCATTCCCTGTGATTCCCCAACGTCCCTTTAAAATTAGAACTTGAAACTTGAAGTCGATGCGCTTTCTGGGCTCTCCTTCGGCGGTCCTCAGCTCCATTACCAATTATTTATGTCGAAAAAGGTCACATGCATAAAAATAGAAAAGCGATTTTCCGCTGCATCTGTGTAGTTTTTCCCGCTGCGCCTGCCAGTCAAGGCGCATCGCTCCACCCCGCCTCGCTCTTCATTTCATTTGTTTAATTCGCTTTGGAGAAAGGTAAACGAACGCTTGATGGTGACGTCGTTGAGTGATTTATATGAATCACGTGGTAGTCGTAGTCGTCGACCACGACATGGTCTGTTGGCTGGATGGGATGATGGGGTGATGGCTGTGGGATGGGCCAGGCAGGCACAAGGTGGAGTGGAAGTGGCAGCCAGGAGACAGAAGCACAACGAATTCATTGTTCGTCAGCTATCTTTATACAGATTCGGAGATAATTGCATGTTTATCTAAAAAACAACCAGCGACAACATCACGAATTTCAAGCGAGAAATGGGAAAACGGAATAAAATAATCAAAAAACAATAATTGGCAGTGAAAATTACAATAATAAAGTGTTTTTTTTTACCTTAGAGGGGTTGGTCTGATTTCTTTGTTTCTTTTATCTAAGGTGAGCAATGCGAATCGAATGTATATATCTTGTGAAATAGGTGTTGTGGAATCATAATGATCGGATAAGGGAAACTCTAAACGAGAACTCAATTGCTAAATAACAATATCAATACCGTCCAAACCCTTTTCTCTCAGCTAGAAAATTCATAGGATAAAGTTTAATAAAGTTTCTCATGGGATTGAAGTTGTATTCAGGAAACAAATGACAATTTTATCAAATAAAGAAACCCCCTGAGAATGAAAATATACAACCTTCTTAGCACTTGATTTGTAAATCAACTTTTTATTGTCCTAATTCGCAACTTGAATCCTTTGAGCTCCCACTAGCCTTTATTTCCCCTCAACAGTACAATGAACTAAATGTCCTGCTGGTCTTAAACGACTTAAATTGTTTTAAACACACTTTCAGTTGCAGAACATCCCCTATTGTCAGTCACTTAAATGCAATGCGAAATGCCAAGCTAAAGCCAAAAAAAGCCAGAAAAGAAACAATAACAGATCCATAGTGCAGCAACACATGGGTGTGCAGTGCTTTCCCACATTACGTATACGTACATACATTCATGTACGGTGCTGGGCAATAGAAGCGGTGACCTACTTTGGACCATGCCAGACCAGGCCAACGACGATTCTCGGCTCTCGACTCGCTCATCTTGGGGGCGCTGAGCTTTTGTTTCTCGTCCCACTTTCGTCGTCCTGTCTTTGATGGTTGTTATCCTCCTTGGAGCAGCTCCTGTTTAGGGACCGTGAGTGAATTACCACTGATTAAGGACCTAATTCCGGTTGCTCGCAGCTGATGCTGAATTTAATTTACTCCGCTTCATGGAGGACAAGTACCTGGAAGGACCGGATCGATGTGCCTTGACCATTTGCTGTGCGGTTGTGTAGATTCCGGCGAGGACGCTTCGTGTCCTTGGCTGCCGTATAAAATTGTTTTTGATTTCCCCCACAACTGGGTCAAAGTGTGCTCCCTCACTGGTGGGCTGCTGGCTGCACTTTGTCTAATTGAAGTTTTTCCCCCCATAATTGCCTGGTAATTAGGTTTTCTTATCTTGGTTTTTGCACAAACTTCCCAGCGCCTGTAACTGTCGATTTTCAAGGTCACTAATAGGTCTGACATTTGGGATAATGGCATTTCAAGTTGTACATTTCTGACCTCAAGGACTTTTAATTGGACTTTAAATCAAAGCAAACAGAAAAGTTTCGTGTATTTTTCTAATTTATCTCTTCAATTTGTTATAGAGTTCGTTAGTTATGGAGCTTTTTTAAAAGATTTCTATCTGTTAAACGCTTCCATATCCTCCTACTTCGCGAATGACACTTAATTTCGTTCAAATTGAATTGCAAAAGTATACAATCCTCACAAATTGAGCTCCGCCGACCCAGCGCTTGTAATTGCATTAAGCATTGCTTAAAAACTTGACACTCGGCTGGATTTCCACTCTCCGGCGAATTGCTTAATTTAATAACCGGACAGAGCTGTGGATCAGATGGTGGGAATCGGCAACGGTAGCTTCCGCCTCTCGTGAAAAGCGACTCACAAGCGTTTAACACTTGTAAGCCGCCAAAGCCAAATACTTGGTAGTTGCTGCACTCCAAGAGTGCACATACTGGCCAAACTGGTTAGCCCCCCAAGTTGAGGGGAGTGCCGGCCACCATTGGATCGAATCACTTCCGAAATGTTACATTGACAATGGATTATCTCGTTTTAAAAGTGATTTAAGACAACAAGAAATCGTACAATTAAAAAAGAAATAACACTCTGTTTTAGATTATACCTGATTTATCTATGACTTTGATAAAAATATTAATTTATTTCTGTTCCCTTGCAGTCACCACTCGGAGGGAAGCAGTAGCAGCTACCAGGATGCGAGCAGCGACAGTTCAACGGAGGACGAGTCGGCGGGGATGCCGCCACATTACCACATCACCATCCGGTGTACACGTGAGATCGCCGGATTCAATGGTCTGAGCGAGGCTGTGAAGCGGCTGGACTTCCGCCGATCGGTGCGGGATCGGAAACGTTTTCACTACATCTGTGCTTTCCTGCTGCTCGTCTCCAACAAGGGTATTGCCAGTCTGCCAGGCAGTGCCCAGCGCCAGCTCCTCCAAATGGTTGAGGAAGTGGCCTCCCATGGTAAGTGATAAATCGATAATCATTTCTTCTACATGAGCATTATTTTTATCTCTTTCAATTTTAGTAAATGACAGTCAGCAGCATCCGAATGTGCTTCGGGGTCTGGCGCTGAAGCTGGAGCACATCGTTAACCAGGAGAATCAGAAGTGCTGGGGCAAGCCGCTGGGTAGCACCTATCTGTGGAAGGAACATATGGCCACCATCAAGCGAATTCAGCGTGTGGCCAGCCAGATCGAGATTAGGGAGGTAAGAGCTCAAAAGAATCTAAACCCTGCTTTCCTTCAATACCTAATCTTCCGTATTTCCCCTCCAGCCCGATCCCGAGGCCAAGCCCAAGCTGCACGAGCTGCCGGAGGAGTGTGTGCGTGAGATTATTCTGTGCATCGCTGACCATAGGGACCTGGAGTCTGCCGCCAAGGCATGGGACACCATGGCCAAACTGGTGTCCGAGCAGCGCATCTGGCGTGAGCTGACGCGCTTCCACTTCAATCAGCGGCAGATTCATACCATTCTCGACCTGGACAAGTTCAAGCAGATGGGTGAGATCAAGGACTGGAAACAGATCTACCACCAGTTGCGCCGAACGTACGGTGTTAACGATGACTACCAGTTCGCCGAGGTGCTGGCCCTGTGCCGTTCTTGCTGCTGCCTCTTCTGGCCCTCGGACGGACATCCGTGCATCGTGGACCAGAGTCCTGACTACAAGCAGCGAGTGGAGGAGGCGGGTGGCCAGCTGGCGCTGGCCCAGCCTGTGCCCCCGGCCCAGTTTCTTAAGTACTTCTCGTTGTAAGACCACGACGGATCTGACCAAGGGAGAGAGATTAGAGATAGAGATCGATATGTATTTTTACGGAGAGAGGCGTGGTTGGCGTGAATGGTGTCCCTGTCCATGGATAAGTTGTTTGGCTGCGAGTGAGTCTTTATGTGCATGTTAAAGTTTTACCCTAAGAGAGGAGAGGAGAGAAGAGGATGAAGGAGGTGGAGGAGGAATGGATCAGAAAGCAAAGTGATAAAGATATCCCTTATCTATAACTACATTATAATCGTTTCGACTGGTTTGCAGTTTTTTGCAGGTTAAGATTCAGATTCTAGTTCAGTTCTTTGCCTTTACCAACTCTCTTTTTGTATTGTTACCAGTTTATAGGGTCGAAGTCTGAACCACGATCTGTGCAGGACCGAAGATTACTATTAGTTGTGTAGAGTTGACGCTATTGTTCGACGCGACTCGCGTGTCAGGGTCCAATTCGGGGTCGCTACTCATTGATATCCTTGAGATTGCAGTTGTTATAGACTTTTTAAGGACACGCAAATCAACAAACTGCCACAAATAAAACGAGAATAAGCGATTATTTTGTTGTCAAACTGAATCGAGAAACTATTTTTAAATACCAGTATATACATATATAATGTGTAATTATTACCGATTTGTTCATTTTAAGACAAACGAGAAACACTCTCTTTTATGCATGTCTTTTGATCGCGATCTATTTGTAGAGTTTAAGTGTAGTTTCTTTTACGTCTGTATCAAGCTGCTTTTTGGTGCTAAATCTTACTATATAAGTTCCAATCAAAAAATCAAATCAAACCAGACTCTGAATACCCCGTCCCCGATCCGCGTAGTTCCGAGTAAAGTAGAGGGAGAAATCATGTGATGTTGCAGGAAGCAAAGCTAGAAACGAATACACCTACCTAACGATAACAAATCTTCAAGCGATCTGCCGCTAAGCAATGCTATATATACAAATATTAGAGATCGAGCAGAGATTATGATTACGATTACCTTAACCAATGCTAAGGCACAGTGGCAGCTAAGTATATCACGTAACAGGAATGATCTAATAATAGCAGTATGCTTAACGTTCATCGTTATTCATCTGGTTACTATAAGGTCCTTGAAAGAGCTATAGATAATGTTAAAGTGTATAGATATATCCATTAGTAGAACCCCCCGAGATCCCGGCCTCATGATTTCCTTTCCCTGTACAAAATATCTGTTCGATCACATTACTATTACTATAACTAATTACTATTGTAAGTATGAGGGTTTTTAGCATTCTCGATCATTATTCGTTTGCAAAATAAATCTCTGATTTTATGTTTACAATAAACTTGCAAATATCTATGGAGCATCGATGTTGTTTTATTTTCCTAAAATTATTAGAATATTCCTTGACTTTTCTATATTCTATTTTTTAACGGTCGTTTGTATAGCAGCTATTTGAGTATAGTAGTCCGATTTCCATAAAATTGTACACAAAATTCTAGATTCATATATAATGGCTTTATATTAAATATGATAAAAATCTGTTAATAGTTAATTACAGGTCTTAGTTATTTACAGATCATGTTTACTTAATGTCCATTGATACATATTGATCATAGTTACTTACTGGTCATTCTTAATTACTGGTCATAGATACTTACTGATCGTTGTTACTCACTGGCCATAGATACTTACTGTTTAGAGTTACTTACTGCTTATACTTAATTTCTGCTCACAGTCAATTTTCCGATCGTTCCTATGGCAGCTATATATGTGTATATATAGTCCACCGATTTTCCATGCTCCGACATATATACTAGTAAAATTATAAATAAGAATAACTCCATAGTTCCCTTCAAATAGCTTAAATTTGTTCCAAATCAAATCTCGCACATCTGAGCTTATGATTCTCAATTGGTTCAAACATCCCCGGAACGAAGTGACTGCTGCAGGCCAAGTCTCAGAAATGTGTTGTGTTACAAAAGTTGCAAGTCATTGTTTATTAGTGTTCAAATTTAGTAACTGATTATACATACTTACTGGTCATAGATACTCAATGATCATAGTTACTTACTGGTCATAGATACTTACTGTTCAGAGTTACTTAATGGTCATACTTAATTACTGGTCATAGATACTTACTGATTGTTGTTACTCACTGGCCATTGATACTTATAGTTTGGAGTTACTTACTGCTCATACTTAATTTCTGCTCATAGTCAATTTTCCGATCGTTCCTATGGCAGCTATATATGTGTATATATAGTCCACCGATTCGCCATGCTCCGACTTATATACTGGCAAAATTATATAGAAGAATAGCTCCATAGTTTCCTTCAAATAGCTTAAATTTGTTCCAAATCAAATCTCGCACATCTGAGCTTATGATTCTCAACTGGTTCAAACATCCCCGGAACGAAGTGACTACTTCGGCCAAGTCTCAGAAATGTGTTGTGTTACAAAAGTTGCAAGTCATTGTTTATTAGTGTTCAAAGTTAGTAACTGATCATACACACTTATTGGTCATAGGTACTTACTGATCATAGTTACTTTGTGGTCTTAGATACTTACTGTCCAGAACTACTTACTGCTCACAGATAATAGTGCTCATAGTTAATTACAGGTCTTAGTTAGTTACAGATCATGTTTACTTAATGTCCATTGATACATATTGATCATAGTTACTTACTGGTCATTCTTAATTAATGGTCATAGATACTTACTGATCGTTGTTACTCACTGGCCATAGATACTTATAGTTTGGAGTTACTTACTGCTTATACTTAATTTCTGCTCACAGTCAATTTTCCGATCGTTCCTATGGCAGCTATATATGTGTATATATAGTCCACCGATTCGCCATGCTCCGACTTATATACTGGCAAAATTATATGGAAGAATAGCTCCATAGTTTCCTTCAAATAGCTTAAATTTGTTCCAAATCAAATCTCGCACATCTGAGCTTATGATTCTCAATTGGTTCAAACATCCCCGGAACGAAGTGACTGCTGCAGGCCAAGTCTCAGAAATGTGTTGTGTTACAAAAGTTGCAAGTCATTGTTTATTAGTGTTCAAATTTAGTAACTGATTATACATACTTACTGGTCATAGATACTCAATGATCATAGTTACTTACTGGTCATAGATACTTACTGTTCAGAGTTACTTAATGGTCCTACTTAATTACTGGTCATAGATACTTACTGATCGTTGTTACTCACTGGCCATAGATACTTATAGTTTGGAGTTACTTACTGCTCATACCTAATTTCTGCTCATAGTCAATTTTCCGATCGTTCCTATGGCAGCTATATATGTGTATATATAGTCCACCGATTCGCCATGCTGCGACGTATATACTAGTAAAATTATTTAGAAGAATATCTCCATAGTTTCCTTCAAATAGCTTAAATTTGTTCAAAATCAAATCTCGCACATCTGAGCTTATGATTCTCAATTGGTTCAAACATCACCGGAACGAAGTGACTGCTGCAGGCCAAGTATCAGAAATGTGTTGTGTTACAAAAGTTGCAAGTCATTGTTTATTAGTGTTCAAATTTAGTAACTGATCACACATACTTACTGGTCTTAGATACTTAATGATCATAGTTACTTACTGGTCATAGATACTTACTGTTCAGAGTTACTTACTGGTCATATCTATTTACTGGTCATAGATACTTACTGATCGTTGTTACTCACTGGCCATAGATACTTATAGTTTGGAGTTACTTACTGCTCATACCTAATTTCTGCTCATAGTCAATTTTCCGATCGTTCCTATGGCAGCTATATATGTGTATATATAGTCCACCGATTCGCCATGCTCCGACTTATATACTGGCAAAAATATATGGAAGAATAGCTCCATAGTTTCCTTCAAATAGCTTAAATTTGTTCAAAATCAAATCTCGCACATCTGAGCTTATGATTCTCAATTGGTTCAAACATCCCCGGAACGAAGTGACTGCTGCAGGCCAAGTCTCAGAAATGTGTTGTGTTACAAAAGTTGCAAGTCATTGTTTATTAGTGTTCAAATTTAGTAACTGATTATACATACTTACTGGTCATAGATACTCAATGATCATAGTTACTTACTGGTCATAGATACTTACTGTTCAGAGTTACTTAATGGTCATACTTAATTACTGGTCATAGATACTTACTGATTGTTGTTACTCACTGGCCATTGATACTTATAGTTTGGAGTTACTTACTGCTCATACTTAATTTCTGCTCATAGTCAATTTTCCGATCGTTCCTATGGCAGCTATATATGTGTATATATAGTCCACCGATTCGCCATGCTGCGACGTATATACTAGTAAAATTATTTAGAAGAATATCTCCATAGTTTCCTTCAAATAGCTTAAATTTGTTCAAAATCAAATCTCGCACATCTGAGCTTATGATTCTCAACTGGTTCAAACATCACCGGAACGAAGTGACTGCTTCGGCCAAGTATCAGATATGTGTTGTGTTACAAAAGTTGCAAGTCATTGTTTATTAGTGTTCAAATTTAGTAACTGATTATACATACTTACTGGTCATAGATACTTAATGATCATAGTTACTTACTGGTCATAAATACTTACTGTTCAGAGTTACTTACTGGTCATACTTAATTACTGGTCATAGATACTTACTGATCGTTGTTACTCACTGGCCATAGATACTTATAGTTTGGAGTTACTTACTGCTCATACCTAATTTCTGCTCATAGTCAATTTTCCGATCGTTCCTATGGCAGCTATATATGTGTATATATAGTCCACCGATTCGCCATGCTGCGACGTATATACTAGTAAAATTATTTAGAAGAATATCTCCATAGTTTCCTTCAAATAGCTTAAATTTGTTCAAAATCAAATCTCGCACATCTGAGCTTATGATTCTCAATTGGTTCAAACATCCCCGGAACGAAGTGACTGCTGCAGGCCAAGTCTCAGAAATGTGTTGTGTTACAAAAGTTGCAAGTCATTGTTTATTAGTGTTCAAATTTAGTAACTGATTATACATACTTACTGGTCATAGATACTCAATGATCATAGTTACTTACTGGTCATAGATACTTACTGTTCAGAGTTACTTAATGGTCATACTTAATTACTGGTCATAGATACTTACTGATTGTTGTTACTCACTGGCCATTGATACTTATAGTTTGGAGTTACTTACTGCTCATACTTAATTTCTGCTCATAGTCAATTTTCCGATCGTTCCTATGGCAGCTATATATGTGTATATATAGTCCACCGATTCGCCATGCTCCGACTTATATACTGGCAAAATTATATAGAAGAACTAGCTGACCCGGCAGACTTCGTACTGCCTCATCGATAAGAGGGCACTTCTGAATACATCAAGGTTCTGGCAAAATCATCTTCCTGGCATAAGGTGAAGAAGGCAGTCAGAGTTGTCGCTGGCCGATTCAGGACTCTTTCTTGCACATTTTTTTCTGTGAAATAGACACGTTGACCATTCTCCAAATGGACTGCCACGTTTCTCTGTGGCATATTGTGGTTGAACGCATAAGAAATAAGTCACATTGAAATGGTATCCATCGGCACCATCCCAGAAGATTAGTGGATACTGCAAAGCATCGTAACAACGGTGAGTTTCTGCGACGTTTACCAATCGATCGTTTCGTCGATGGAGAACAATATCTCGAGGTTGAAACTGATCCCCGACTATGACAATTGCCACTTCGTCTATAGTTGGAGCATTATATCTCCTGATATGTTCTCCAGCAGGCGTTTTGTCTGCATGAATGACAATTTTATGGGTATCCGAAGGCATCATATCGATTGCTGTTTTGAATAAACGCACCAAATTGTTCCGTTCGTGAAAAAGATTCTGTAGCTGCGAAATAATTGGCCTCTTCAGCGATTTATTGATTCCATAACGTGCATCTACTTCATCTCCATCATCACCAATGAAGTACATTTGAAGAAATTTGTGTTCGCTGTCTTGGAACGGAAGCAGGGAACCGGCTTTATGATAGATTTGTCCTTTGATTTTAAAAGTTGGCATGAATTGCGCAGTTATAATTTCCGCACCAAATGACGTCATTTGAAAGCAAGAGTTGTATTTCCTAATGTTCGACAGGAAATGCTTCGATTCAGCAGTAGATCCAGCGAATAGAGAGTGCAGAGGCTCTGGTGGTGCTTCAAGTTGAGGCAATTTCACTTTCCCGGAAGCGCAACACAATCCTTTTGGTTCGTTTTTGAATTTGAGAGCCTGACAGTATATGCAGACCTGATGCATCTGGCCAATAACGACATTGCGATTCGAGCTATAATCAACAGTTGGATTATATCTGAATGCAAGACGATTGTATTGCAGGGTTTGATCTGATGCAAGCTGTAAACGCGCTTCAGTTACCCTTGCCCTGTCGCGATCATTATTTTGAGAGTGAATCAAATCGATTGCTGCAGAACGCGACTGCCTAACTCTCAATCGTTTTCTCTCAAGCCTATCTGCTCGTCTTTCTGCTGATTCCTCTATGTGCATTTGCATTGCTCTCTGCCGCTCAGTCTCTCGGAAGGAGGCCCGTTCTTCGTCAGTCATATTCGTAATCTTACGTCTTTTTGCTTCTGTATTGCGAATACAACGACCCAATCTCGACTTTTTTGGTGGCATGACTTAGTTTCTTACTGAACCTGAACAAAAAATAAAATTTGTATCTCCAATTTCTTCTTTCAATATGTTTTTAATGTTTGACAGGAAATGCTTTGATTTGCTTGTAGAGGGCGCAGTAGTAGGGGCACGGGGAAACGCTAAAAAAATAGATATATTCGCAGCCGCAGATAAGCTATCAACATCAAAAGTAGTCAATAACCGAGCTGGAACCTCAACGCATGTTCTCTAAAAATTTGGGCATAAACGGTTCAGAACTGTATTGCAGGGTTTGATCTGCTGCAAGCTGTAAACGCGCTTCAGTTACCCTTGCCCTGTCGCGATCATTATTTTGAGAGTGAATTAAATCGATTGCTGCAGAACGCGACTGCCTAACTCTCAATCGTTTTCTCTCAAGCCTATCTGCTCGTCTTTCTGCTGATTCCTCTATGTGCATTTGCATTGCTCTCTGCCGCTCAGTCTCTCGGAAGGAGGCCCGTTCTTCGTCAGTCATATTCGTAATCTTACGTCTTTTTGCTTCTGTATTGCGAATACAACGACCCAATCTCGACTTTTTGGTGGCATGACTTCGTTTCTTACTGAACCTGAACAAAAAATAAAATTTGTATCTCCAATTTCTTCTTTCAATATGTTTTTAATGTTTGACAGGAAATGCTTTGATTTGCTTGTAGAGGGCGCAGTAGTAGGGGCACGGGGAAACGCTAAAAAAATAGATATATTCGCAGCCGCAGATAAGCTATCAACATCAAAAGTAGTCAATAACCGAGCTGGAACCTCAACGCATGTTCTCTAAAAATTTGGGCGTAAACGGTTCAGAACTTTTCAAGTTTCTTCTTTCAATATGTTTTGAATGTTTGACAGGAAATGCTTTGATTCTGGCTGGCTGCCTGTAGATGGCGCAGCAGTAGGGTCACTTGGAAACGCTAAGGGTGGACTACCCCTAACATTTAGGGGGATGAAAAATAGATGTTGGCCTATTCTCATAGATACCGGATAAGCACAAAAAATTTCATCAAAATCGGTCAAGCCGTTTCGGAGGAGTAAGGGCACGAAAACTGTGACACGAGAATTTTATATATTAGATAGCTCCATAGTTTCCTTCAAATAGCTTAAATTTGTTCAAAATCAAATCTCGCACATCTGAGCTTATGATTCTCAATTGGTTCAAACATCCCCGGAACGAAGTGACTGCTGCAGGCCAAGTCTCAGAAATGTGTTGTGTTACAAAAGTTGCAAGTCATTGTTTATTAGTGTTCAAATTTAGTAACTGATTATACGTACTTACTGGTCATAGATACTCAATGATCATAGTTACTTACTGGTCATAGATACTTACTGTTCAGAGTTACTTAATGGTCATACTTAATTACTGGTCATAGATACTTACTGATTGTTGTTACTCACTGGCCATTGATACTTATAGTTTGGAGTTACTTACTGCTCATACTTAATTTCTGCTCATAGTCAATTTTCCGATCGTTCCTATGGCAGCTATATATGTGTATATATAGTCCACCGATTCGCCATGCTGCGACGTATATACTAGTAAAATTATTTAGAAGAATATCTCCATAGTTTCCTTCAAATAGCTTAAATTTGTTCAAAATCAAATCTCGCACATCTGAGCTTATGATTCTCAACTGGTTCAAACATCACCGGAACGAAGTGACTGCTTCGGCCAAGTATCAGATATGTGTTGTGTTACAAAAGTTGCAAGTCATTGTTTATTAGTGTTCAAATTTAGTAACTGATTATACATACTTACTGGTCATAGATACTCAATGATCATAGTTACTTACTGGTCATAGATACTTACTGTTCAGAGTTACTTAATGGTCATACTTAATTACTGGTCATAGATACTTACTGATTGTTGTTACTCACTGGCCATTGATACTTATAGTTTGGAGTTACTTACTGCTCATACTTAATTTCTGCTCATAGTCAATTTTCCGATCGTTCCTATGGCAGCTATATATGTGTATATATAGTCCACCGATTCGCCATGCTCCGACTTATATACTGGCAAAATTATATAGAAGAACTAGCTGACCCGGCAGACTTCGTACTGCCTCATCGATAAGAGGGCACTTCTGAATACATCAAGGTTCTGGCAAAATCATCTTCCTGGCATAAGGTGAAGAAGGCAGTCAGAGTTGTCGCTGGCCGATTCAGGACTCTTTCTTGCACATTTTTTTCTGTGAAATAGACACGTTGACCATTCTCCAAATGGACTGCCACGTTTCTCTGTGGCATATTGTGGTTGAACGCATAAGAAATAAGTCACATTGAAATGGTATCCATCGGCACCATCCCAGAAGATTAGTGGATACTGCAAAGCATCGTAACAACGGTGAGTTTCTGCGACGTTTACCAATCGATCGTTTCGTCGATGGAGAACAATATCTCGAGGTTGAAACTGATCCCCGACTATGACAATTGCCACTTCGTCTATAGTTGGAGCATTATATCTCCTGATATGTTCTCCAGCAGGCGTTTTGTCTGCATGAATGACAATTTTATGGGTATCCGAAGGCATCATATCGATTGCTGTTTTGAATAAACGCACCAAATTGTTCCGTTCGTGAAAAAGATTCTGTAGCTGCGAAATAATTGGCCTCTTCAGCGATTTATTGATTCCATAACGTGCATCTACTTCATCTCCATCATCACCAATGAAGTACATTTGAAGAAATTTGTGTTCGCTGTCTTGGAACGGAAGCAGGGAACCGGCTTTATGATAGATTTGTCCTTTGATTTTAAAAGTTGGCATGAATTGCGCAGTTATAATTTCCGCACCAAATGACGTCATTTGAAAGCAAGAGTTGTATTTCCTAATGTTCGACAGGAAATGCTTCGATTCAGCAGTAGATCCAGCGAATAGAGAGTGCAGAGGCTCTGGTGGTGCTTCAAGTTGAGGCAATTTCACTTTCCCGGAAGCGCAACACAATCCTTTTGGTTCGTTTTTGAATTTGAGAGCCTGACAGTATATGCAGACCTGATGCATCTGGCCAATAACGACATTGCGATTCGAGCTATAATCAACAGTTGGATTATATCTGAATGCAAGACGATTGTATTGCAGGGTTTGATCTGATGCAAGCTGTAAACGCGCTTCAGTTACCCTTGCCCTGTCGCGATCATTATTTTGAGAGTGAATCAAATCGATTGCTGCAGAACGCGACTGCCTAACTCTCAATCGTTTTCTCTCAAGCCTATCTGCTCGTCTTTCTGCTGATTCCTCTATGTGCATTTGCATTGCTCTCTGCCGCTCAGTCTCTCGGAAGGAGGCCCGTTCTTCGTCAGTCATATTCGTAATCTTACGTCTTTTTGCTTCTGTATTGCGAATACAACGACCCAATCTCGACTTTTTTGGTGGCATGACTTAGTTTCTTACTGAACCTGAACAAAAAATAAAATTTGTATCTCCAATTTCTTCTTTCAATATGTTTTTTATGTTTGACAGGAAATGCTTTGATTTGCTTGTAGAGGGCGCAGTAGTAGGGGCACGGGGAAACGCTAAAAAAATAGATATATTCGCAGCCGCAGATAAGCTATCAACATCAAAAGTAGTCAATAACCGAGCTGGAACCTCAACGCATGTTCTCTAAAAATTTGGGCATAAACGGTTCAGAACTGTATTGCAGGGTTTGATCTGCTGCAAGCTGTAAACGCGCTTCAGTTACCCTTGCCCTGTCGCGATCATTATTTTGAGAGTGAATTAAATCGATTGCTGCAGAACGCGACTGCCTAACTCTCAATCGTTTTCTCTCAAGCCTATCTGCTCGTCTTTCTGCTGATTCCTCTATGTGCATTTGCATTGCTCTCTGCCGCTCAGTCTCTCGGAAGGAGGCCCGTTCTTCGTCAGTCATATTCGTAATCTTACGTCTTTTTGCTTCTGTATTGCGAATACAACGACCCAATCTCGACTTTTTGGTGGCATGACTTCGTTTCTTACTGAACCTGAACAAAAAATAAAATTTGTATCTCCAATTTCTTCTTTCAATATGTTTTTAATGTTTGACAGGAAATGCTTTGATTTGCTTGTAGAGGGCGCAGTAGTAGGGGCACGGGGAAACGCTAAAAAAATAGATATATTCGCAGCCGCAGATAAGCTATCAACATCAAAAGTAGTCAATAACCGAGCTGGAACCTCAACGCATGTTCTCTAAAAATTTGGGCGTAAACGGTTCAGAACTTTTCAAGTTTCTTCTTTCAATATGTTTTGAATGTTTGACAGGAAATGCTTTGATTCTGGCTGGCTGCCTGTAGATGGCGCAGCAGTAGGGTCACTTGGAAACGCTAAGGGTGGACTACCCCTAACATTTAGGGGGATGAAAAATAGATGTTGGCCTATTCTCATAGATACCGGATAAGCACAAAAAATTTCATCAAAATCGGTCAAGCCGTTTCGGAGGAGTAAGGGCACGAAAACTGTGACACGAGAATTTTATATATTAGATAGCTCCATAGTTTCCTTCAAATAGCTTAAATTTGTTCAAAATCAAATCTCGCACATCTGAGCTTATGATTCTCAATTGGTTCAAACATCCCCGGAACGAAGTGACTGCTGCAGGCCAAGTCTCAGAAATGTGTTGTGTTACAAAAGTTGCAAGTCATTGTTTATTAGTGTTCAAATTTAGTAACTGATTATACGTACTTACTGGTCATAGATACTCAATGATCATAGTTACTTACTGGTCATAGATACTTACTGTTCAGAGTTACTTAATGGTCATACTTAATTACTGGTCATAGATACTTACTGATTGTTGTTACTCACTGGCCATTGATACTTATAGTTTGGAGTTACTTACTGCTCATACTTAATTTCTGCTCATAGTCAATTTTCCGATCGTTCCTATGGCAGCTATATATGTGTATATATAGTCCACCGATTCGCCATGCTGCGACGTATATACTAGTAAAATTATTTAGAAGAATATCTCCATAGTTTCCTTCAAATAGCTTAAATTTGTTCAAAATCAAATCTCGCACATCTGAGCTTATGATTCTCAACTGGTTCAAACATCACCGGAACGAAGTGACTGCTTCGGCCAAGTATCAGATATGTGTTGTGTTACAAAAGTTGCAAGTCATTGTTTATTAGTGTTCAAATTTTGTAACTGATTATACATACTTACTGGTCATAGATACTCAATGATCATAGTTACTTACTGGTCATAGATACTTACTGTTCAGAGTTACTTAATGGTCATACTTAATTACTGGTCATAGATACTTACTGATTGTTGTTACTCACTGGCCATTGATACTTATAGTTTGGAGTTACTTACTGCTCATACTTAATTTCTGCTCATAGTCAATTTTCCGATCGTTCCTATGGCAGCTATATATGTGTATATATAGTCCACCGATTCGCCATGCTCCGACTTATATACTGGCAAAATTATATAGAAGAATAGCTCCATAGTTTCCTTCAAATAGCTTAAATTTGTTCAAAATCAAATCTCGCACATCTGAGCTTATGATTCTCAATTGGTTCAAACATCCCCGGAACGAAGTGACTGCTGCAGGCCAAGTCTCAGAAATGTGTTGTGTTACAAAAGTTGCAAGTCATTGTTTATTAGTGTTCAAAGTTAATAACTGATCATACATACTTACTGGTCATAGATACTCAATGATCATAGTTACTTACTGGTCATAGATACTTACTGTTCAGAGTTACTTAATGGTCATACTTAATTACTGGTCATAGATACTTACTGATCGTTGTTACTCACTGGCCATACTTACTGTTTAGAGTTACTTAGTGCCTATACTTAATTTCTGCTCCTAGTCAATTTTTCGATCGTTCCTATGGCAGCTATATATGTGTATATATAGTCCAGCGATTCGCCTTGCTCCGACTTATATACTGGCAAAATTATTTAGAAGAATAACTCAATAGTTTCCTTCAAATAGCTTAAATTTGTTCCAAAACAAATCTCGCGCATCTGAGCTTATGATTCTCAACTGGTTCAAACATCCCCGGAACGAAGTGACTGCTGCAGGCCAAGTCTCAGAAATGTGTTGTGGTACAAAAGTTGCAAGTCATTGTTTATTAGTGTTCAAAGTTAATAACTGATCATACACACTTAGTGGTCTTTGATACTTACTGTTCAGAGTTACTTACTGGTCATACTTAATTACTTCTCATAGATACTTACTGATCGTTGTTACTCACTGGCCATAGATACTTACGGTTTGGAGTTACGTACTGCTCATACTTAATTACTGCTCATAGTTAAGTTTCCGATCGTTCCTATAGCAGCTATATATGTGTATATATAGTCCACCGATTTGCCATGCTCCGATGTATATACTAGTAAAATTATATAGAAGAATAACTCAATAGTTTCGTTCAAATAGCTTAAATTTGTTCCAAAACAAATCTCGCGCATCTGACCTTATGATTCTCAACTGGTTCAAACATCCCCGGAACGAAGTGACTGCTGCAGGCCAAGTCTCAGAAATGTGTTGTGGTACAAAAGTTGCAAGTCATTGTTTATTAGTGTTCAAAGTTAATAACTGATCATACACACTTAGTGGTCTTTGATACTTACTGTTCAGAGTTACTTACTGGTCATACTTAATTACTTCTCATAGATACTTACTGATCGTTGTTACTCACTGGCCATAGATACTTACGGTTTGGAGTTACTTACTGCTCATACTTAATTACTGCTCCTAGTCAATTTTTCGATCGTTCCTATGGCAGCTATATATGTGTATATATAGTCCACTGATTCGCCATGCTCCGACTTATATACTAGTAAAATTATATAGAAGAATAACTCAACAGTTTCCTTCAAATAGCTTAAATTTGTTCCAAAACAAATCTCGCGCATCTGAGCTTATGATTCTCAACTGGTTCAAACATCCCCGGAACGAAGTGACTGCTGCAGGCCAAGTCTCAGAAATGTGTTGTGGTATAAAAGTTGCAAGTCATTGTTTATTAGTGTTCAAAGTTAGTAACTGATCACACATACTTACTGGTCTTAGATACTTAATGATCATAGTTACTTACTGGTCATAGATACTTACTGTTCAGAGTTACTTACTGGTCATATCTATTTACTGGTCATAAATACTTACTGATCGTTGTTACTCACTGGCCATAGATACTTATAGTTTGGAGTTACTTACTGCTCATACCTAATTTCTGCTCATAGTCAATTTTCCGATCGTTCCTATGGCAGCTATATATGTGTATATATAGTCCACCGATTCGCCATGCTGCGACGTATATACTAGTAAAATTATTTAGAAGAATATCTCCATAGTTTCCTTCAAATAGCTTAAATTTGTTCAAAATCAAATCTCGCACATCTGAGCTTATGATTCTCAATTGGTTCAAACATCACCGGAACGAAGTGACTGCTGCAGGCCAAGTATCAGAAATGTGTTGTGTTACAAAAGTTGCAAGTCATTGTTTATTAGTGTTCAAAGTTAGTAACTGATCACACATACTTACTGGTCTTAGATACTTAATGATCATAGTTACTTACTGGTCATAGATACTTACTGTTCAGAGTTACTTACTGGTCATATCTATTTACTGGTCATAGATACTTACTGATCGTTGTTACTCACTGGCCATAGATACTTATAGTTTGGAGTTACTTACTGCTCATACCTAATTTCTGCTCATAGTCAATTTTCCGATCGTTCCTATGGCAGCTATATATGTGTATATATAGTCCACCGATTCGCCATGCTGCGACGTATATACTAGTAAAATTATTTAGAAGAATATCTCCATAGTTTCCTTCAAATAGCTTAAATTTGTTCAAAATCAAATCTCGCACATCTGAGCTTATGATTCTCAATTGGTTCAAACATCACCGGAACGAAGTGACTGCTGCAGGCCAAGTATCAGAAATGTGTTGTGGTTCAAAAGTTGCAAGTCATTGTTTATTAGTGTTCAACGTTAATAACTGATCATACACACTTAGTGGTCTTAGATACTAATTGATCATAGTTACTTACTAGTCATATTTAATTGCTGTTCAGAGGTACTTACTCCTGAAAGTTACTTAGTGCTCATAGTGAACTACTGATCATAGTTAATTATTGATCATAGGTACTTTCTGTTTATAGAAATGTTGAAAGATACTTACTGATCCTCTGAATTTATATACCGTGTTTCTGGCAGTTATAGTATTTTGATTTTCATAAACATTGAGATTCTTTTAAAACTGAGGAACTAGTTTCCGTAGAATATACGTATATTATAATACCCTGCAAGGGTATAAAAATGCCGCCAAAATCTTGGTCCGACTTCTACTTAAATATTGACTAAACAATGAGTTGCCATGGACACAGATAAATCATCAATAAGGAGTAGAGCCACACACAGTTTTCTGTGGGAACTTTTTTAGCTGCTGATAGCTACTAAACATAAATTAAAAATAAAATAAACTATATCCTGAAAAATGGAATTTATATTCAAGAAGGAGCGCCGCACCTTCGGCGCCCGCGTCAACTTCGAGGACAAGGATGAAGTGGTCTTCAGCGAAAACTCCAATCCTGAGTTGGTGAAGAACTACATTCTGCAGAACCCCGTGGATAGAGTGACGCAATATGCCGGACAGACCTCGCTGAGCGTGGCCAATACAGAGCGAGCCACATACAAAAGCACGGGGATTACCCACAATGAAGGCGGGTGGCCCAAGGACATCAATATGCACGATCCAGAACAGACGGTTCGATATAAGCGAAAGATCGAAAAGGACGAGAATTACATCACCCAAGTCATGAACTTGACTAAGCCCATGGAGCACTATATTCATCAGAACAATGCCGTCAACATATACGAGAACTACTTCGAGAACCTGGACCCTGCTCCGCTGCCGGAACCCTGCAAGTCGCGCACTGTTAACGTGTACCGAGATCCGAATCCCATCAAGGTGCCGGTGAAGCACCTTTCGTGGTCCCCAGATGGCGGTATCAAGATGGCCGTCAGCCACTGTGACATGCGGTTCCAGGGCGACAAGTCTGGCCAGAAGTGCAACTCGTATATCTGGGAGGTGGAAAACCCAAATGAGCCATTCCTCACCCTGGAGCCGAAGGTTCCGTGCGTGTGCCTGGAATACAATCAGAAGGACCCGACCAGTCTAGTGAGCGGAATGTACAATGGCCAGGTGGCAGCTTGGGACACACGGCATGGCAAGCATCCGGTAATGATCAGCGAAAGGGAGGTATGCCATCGGGATCCAGTGAACTCGGTGCTGTGGAACAACTCCAAGAGTGGCACAGAGTTCTTCTCCGGAGGATCTGATGGTCAGGTGCTGTGGTGGGATACTCGTAAACTCACCGAACCGCTGGACCGGCTGCTTATGGATCCTGTGAAGAGTGATGACCAGGACTTGTCGCGATCCTATGGAATATCGGTGCTGGAGTACGAGACCACTATTCCCACAAGGTTCATGGCGGGCACCGAGATGGGAATGCTCTTCTCCTGCAACCGGAAGGGCAAGACGCCAACAGAGAAGATCCAGATACGAGTGGGTATCAAGTTCTACTCTTATTGTAACCCATTCTAGAGAGAGAGAGATCTCTTCTTGCAGATGATGTGCCACCTGGGACCGGTGTACGCCATCACCAGGAATCCGGCCTTTGTAAAGAACTTCCTCACTGTGGGCGACTGGTGCGCACGCATCTGGTCGGAGGACTGCCGCGAGAGCTCCATTATCTGGACCAAGAGCAGTAGCTCCATGCTGACTGACGGCGCCTGGAGTTATACCAAGTAAGATTCAAATTGTGATCTTTATTCCCAATTTGGCTTGTAATTTGCCTTCCAGGGTATCGCAGTTCTTTATTACTAGGATGGATGGAGTGCTGGACACTTGGGATCTCCTGCAGCAACAAAATGAACCCGTGCTCACCGTTAAGGTGTGCGACGAGCCCTTGTATTGTGTCCGGACCAATGAAAACGGCAAGTTCGTAAGCTGCGGTAGTCAACTGGGTGCCACTTTCCTCATTGAGGTCTCCGACAACATGGTCATGTCCGCCAAGAACGATAAGCCACTCTTAACTGCCGTAAGATCTTAATATCCGAATATAAGGATATAAACTTTAATGAGATTGTTCCCCTTGCAGATGTTTGAGCGAGAGAACCGGCGGGAGAAGATCCTGGAGGCCAAGTCGCGAGAAAGCAAGCTCAAGGTTAAAGCCAATCTTGGTCAGGATACGGCGGACATAACCATGGTCAACGGAAAGGTCAATATGGCTCCGTTTGTCGGTGCTTGCGAGCAGGCCGCCGCCGAGTATTTTGCGGCTGTGGAACAGGAACGCCAAAGACGACTGCCCGGCGGAAAGCGTAGGTGAACAATAGCGGTTTATTATTAAGTTCTTACTATTTTCCGGGAAGCCTTTTTTATTAATTTGTTCATATTTTTTCTTACAGAGGATGCGGAGGAGGCTGAAGTGTCCGAGGCTGAGAGCTCCAAGCTGTAGGCATTCAATTAAATTGTTGTTAAATATATTTCACGGACCAAACTAAAATAATAGCCCTTGTACAATAAATAAATATTTAGCAGGTATTAGTGAATAACTTTAGAATATTTTTAAAAATTTATTGTTTTAAATAATTTCAAGTTATTCTATTTTGATGTTTACGTGTTCAACAATTCAAATTTAACGTATTTGTATACCAGTTCCCTTAGCTGTAATACAATCTATCGATAATGGCCAGCTTACTATCGATAGTTCGTCATTGGATAATTTCAACCTCTAATCAGCTGTTCGACTTTCACACGCGGTTGCTAAGTTTTTTTAATAAAAGCCAATTGACAACAAAAATCGTAAGTAATGTGCTTTTAAACAAATCTCAGTGAACAGCACACATTGAACGAATAACAATAAAGTGTGAAAAATCTAAATGCAACAAGAAATAAACATTGCATCAGCTGTGCCATTGAAACGTGCCAAAACTACACTCGCCAGCAAAGTACAAGACTAAGTGCAATTGTAAAGCAGTACCAGTGACATAATAAGAATTAAAATAGCGAAAACAGATTTAAAAACAACAATATCTCGCGAGTAAAACAGTCCCAGGTAATTTCTTGCTTATTTGTGTCAGGTAATTACCGTGGTCAGGTAGCAAACACATCTGCTTCGAACCCGTTCCATGTTGCACGGTGTGCGGCCTACGTGACTCAGAGGCAGTTATCAATGGCGCAACACATACGGAAAGTTCAGTGACCAATTTATGTGCAGCAGCCAAACGAAAACACCCCTAGACTAGGAATCAGACGGCGTCTAACGTCCAACTGATAAAGTCGAGCGGTCCAAATAATAGACCAGACTTGTAATAGGCCAGACTTGTGTGTTTTCATTTTATAATTTCTTGTGTGAATTAGGCAAATAACACGGGTAAGACAATGACAAAAATCAAGTGAACTCAATCTGCCTTCGAATTTGTTATACTTAAAATTAAACATTAAAATCATTATTTAAACATTTAATGGATTAATTGAGTCTTAGTGCGTCTTATAAAATAGCAAACTACTTTTAAAATCGTGGAAATACGATAATCGAATTAGATTAAATAAATTTTATTAATCAGTAAACCCAAAATAAATCCTTGTCGACATGTTCTGCATTGCTATGCGCCAATTAAGACAGCCTTAGAACACCAGTTCGTTCTGGTTAATTTTTTTTTTGCTGTATTGCCAATTGTTTATTGTTAATTGTTAATTCAGACCTTGGCGCGGCTTCGATTTGAAAGTGTTTCCCCCAAGGCGGGGTTGGGCTTGTGCACACCAGTGATTCACCCACCTGGCGTGGCGTTTGTGCTAAATACGTTATTTCGGGATTGCTTTTCCGGTTTTTTTTTGCTGCCGGTGCAATCCCAGGGGCCGGTCCTACCATTCCATTCTGGCCAGCAGTCACGTACACCATCCAACGCATCGCCTCTGCTCTCTGGCTCTTTGTTTATTGTTTATTTTTTTGGTAAAGCTGTCAACGAAGCACAGACAAAAACAGAGCTTCTATGATTTAAATAAATAAATAATCTTGACCTTATCAATATGCATAGGTAAACCATAAACAAAAACAAGCGATTAAGAAGATAATATATGTATATATAACAATAATAATGAGAATACAAGATTTTTAAAAACCAAAAACCAGAAAATAAGCAAACTTTGGAAAGACGAAATTTGTATACCCTTGCAGTTTGCAGGAACCAAAGTTAAGCCAAAAAGCATTAATTTCTTTATATTTTATTATCATGTAATTATTAAGAATTTAATTTACTGGCTTTCTTAGCAACCTCCAATGCCCCAAGGAGACCTGAAGGATTTGCATTTTTAAAATCGATTATGTGACAATTTTAGTGGCAAATCATTAAATCACTCCTCCATAAACTATCCTTTGCCAGTTTATTATAAAAAAATAAGCTATTTCACGTGATTACAATATTTTTTATACGTTCCAAATTAAAAATATTTTTACGAGTAATCACATTATTAATGCATTTTCCTTCAGAATATTAAACTAATCTATTTCTACTCTTATTTTTCCAGCACCATGTTGGACGTGATCCAACCCAGTAACAACCACCAAGCCAGCGAGAACAACAACGATGTGGTGGTGGTGCGTGCCAAGCCCAAGAAGGTCTTCAAGCCAAAGGCCAGAATCAATCGGATTCCACAGGAGCTGCTCGATGATCCGCTGCTACAACAGGCCATCGACCGCCTGCCCTCCAACTACAACTTTGAGCTGCACAAGACCATCTGGCGGATTCGAGAGATGAAGGCCAAGCGAGTGGCGTTGCAGCTGCCGGAGGGATTGCTCATGTACGCCATGGTCATCAGCGATATTGTGGAACGATTCACCAGCGCCGATACAGTCATCATGGGCGATGTGACTTACGGAGCCTGCTGCGTCGACGACTATACAGCCAAGGCACTGGGAGCGGATCTTCTGGTGCATTACGGCCACAGTTGCCTCATTCCCGTGGACCAGACATGCGGTATCAAGGTTCTGTACATCTTCGTGGACATCAAGATCGATCCGCTGCACTTCCTAGACTCCGTTAAGCTAAATTTCCAACCGGACGTTGGCCAAATAGCTTTGGTCAGCACAATTCAGTTCGTGACCACACTGCAGGCCGCATCCACGGAGCTAAAGGCAGCCGGCTACGATGTGATAGTACCCCAGGCCAAGCCGCTCAGTCCGGGTGAGATTCTCGGCTGCACCTCACCCCAGCTGCCGGAGGCAACAAAAATGATAATCTACCTGGGTGACGGACGTTTCCATCTGGAATCTGCCATGATTGCGAACCCGCTACTAAAGGTAGGTAGCCTAAACTTCAGAATTTGGCTTTAGTTTCTAATATATATATTTTTTCCCTTCGTTTTTAGGCGTACAAGTACGATCCGTATGAAAAGAAGTTTACAATAGAGCAGTACGACCACATTGCTATGCAGAACCTTCGCCTGGACGCTGTGCAGCGCGCAAAGAAAGCGCGTCGCATCGGCATCATACTGGGCACACTTGGAAGACAGGGCAGTGCCAGAGTGCATCGTTTTCTAGAGAAGAGGCTGCATGCCAAGGGCATTGAGACGACGACTTTACTGCTGTCGGAGATCTTCCCCCAGAAATTGGCCTTATTCGCGGATATTGACGCCTTCGTGCAGATAGCCTGCCCGCGACTTTCGATCGACTGGGGATCTGCCTTCAGCCAGCCGCTTCTGAATCCCTACGAGCTATCTGTCGTGTTGGGAGATGTCGAGTGGACGCCACACAATTCGTCGCCGCGCAACAATGCCTATCCGATGGACTTCTATGCAAGCGGCAGTCTGGGACCCTGGACGCCCAACTTCAAGCCGCCAGCGCTGGGTGAGTGTGAGAACAAGCCTTCAGCTGATTGCTGCGGGCGCTGCACGCGCGCCGAACTGGAGAAGGACGATTCGGGGAAAGCAGCGGCCATAGCTGATCTTCTTGACTTCAAAAAAGGATAATCGAATATTGTTAGCCACATTCTTAGCTCCCTAGAGAGCCCTCCATCTCAAGCGATCAGTCCACGTCGTCTGCCCAAAAATAATGCTTACCTACTAATTTAGTTAGTACAAATTTTTTATTTGTAAGTTCTATCTTCTAGGTCGTCATCACTTGTGTTCATCACAGATACGTTTATAACTTTGTTCGCAAGGGCATATTTTAGTTAAGTTGCTAGTTTTATTTACAGAGATGCAATTGTTATAGTAACAGCAACAATGTACACTATTTTTAACATTGAAATGATGTTTAAAACAACTTAATGCGTATTTTTATTTAATATTCTTTATGTAAACGTCGGGTTGCGTAATTTATCACCTAAAATATACGCGGCGACTTGAAATAGATATTTTGCATAAGCATTGTAAAAAACCAAATTTAAATCTACCATGACTATATCAATATTCTTTTCTAGCAATGAGGTATTGAACTTCTGGTTCTGTGCAAAGTGCTCAATTCTTAAATTTGTACTAGCAAACTCATCTTTGAGGCCTTATTGTTGGCAACAATAATAAACATTTTGAAATCAAGAGTAGTTATACTACATCAAATTTAGTCACAGAATTTACAAACGTTCCAGACAAATATATTTATGTGAATATTAAAAATCCAATTTTTATAGTTTGTTAAACATCATTTTATTGCAAGAATATCACTCATATTTTAAATATGTACAATTTCTTTAAATATTTTACTAATTTACAATTGGGTTATATATATACAATTGAACTAAATAATTGTCTAGTAAATTTGACTATAATATTGGCTATGATTTCTATGGATTTCTATATACAATTGGTCTATTGAATTGACTAAAATTTGCTAAGGCTTTCCATATATACAGTACATTGAGCTAACTAAATATATACAATATTGTTGATGTATATATACAATTGAATTAAAACATTAACTAAAATGTACACTTGAACTAGGGTATTAACTAGAATTTACAATTGTCTAAATTCGTCTAACTGCTGACACTGCAAGCGGATTTGGTTTCGTCCCAGGGCCCAGGATGTGTTAAGTTCGATGGTCCTCCACTGCCAGTCCTGAAGATCAGCAAAGTCTCAGCGGCGAGTCCGAGGAGCTCCGCCAGGAGCTGTAGCCGGTCCGCGATGAATGTTGTTGCCGGTCGGAGAACATCGCTTGCAGTGCAGATCGATTCGTGGTTGACAGTGAGTTTTTATAGAACTGTCCCCAGGTAGGCAGAAACGATCCTTTTACCTGCCTAATGACTTTGACCTTGGCGGAAATTGCCGCACCGCGATTACCCAAAAAAAATTCCTAGAAAGATAACTCCGAACACCTCGAAAGTACTCACTGATTTCAAGGAAAGTACTTAGGTGGACATGAAGGTGAAATATAAAATTTAAACAGTAGGTATACATATATGTATGTATAGGGGAAAGTAGGTAAAATAATATTTAGGGAATTTTAAAATTATATGAAATCTGCTGGGCATATGTAAAAAGCAAACCATTTCTTTTATCATTTGGAAAATGTAGAGACAAGAATGTTTCGTAAGTCTCTCCAGAGAGTCCAGAAGATTCGTTTTTTCATCCAATAATTTCGTTCGATCGGCTTAAAGCTAAAACTAAAACTACTACTACTACTAAGACATTAATAAAATTTCATAATTATTTATTAGAAGTTTGTTTTTGATTATCATTAAATATTGCTTACCTCTTTCGGGATTTCTGTTATCCCGCTCGCAGAAATCGCCGGTTCCTTGCGGAAATGGACGAATCAACATTTACTATTATTTAAATACCGATTGTTATTTCCGCAATTATTCACTGCACATCGCATTTTAAATTATTATACTTTAATTGCAAAATAAACAAAGTCAACAGCTGTTTATGCAAGAGATGGTAAAACAATTTTAGTAAATGTGTTTACTACAAAGGTTCATGTCTTGGGTAAAAATTAAATATAATAATTTTAAGTTTTTCCGTATTATATAAAATAAAATATAAAATTAATCAGCAATAAACAAATTATGAATATATTTAAATGTCACAAAGCGTAAATTTGATTAAATTTAATCATTTTCATTCATCGATAGTACCGATTTTTAAATCGAAATTCTTGCATCTCTATTGTATTTACATTTTATTGGTTTGTTTTGTTTATCCTGAACGTTTTTTCTTATTATGTTGAAAAGCAGCAATATAAATAGGTAAAGTTAAGAATTGTGTACTTGGTATTCTGCAAAAACATTAAATATCCGTCTCACAGTGTCCTCAATGAGATGCCTGATCCGCTGGCCAAGGAGCACCAAGCTCAATCTTCTTCCTCCAATGAAAACTCCAAAGCAGAGGGGTTAACCTGTTGCATCTCCAAGGATCAGGATGTAATGGGCAGCCTTGCCGCCTTGCAACTTTCCGCTGGCGTATTGCAAATAGCGGAGCCACCACTGGACCATGTACGTGTCCAGCTCAGGGAACTGATGTAAGTAGGTGCTTAAACCGGAATTTCACTTTACTGATTAAGCTGAATTTCTCTTCAGCGGAAGACAGAACAAGATCTACATAGATTTGTCCAAGGAGAAGTACAAACTGGACTGCAGCGAAGTCGCCAAACTGAATGATATGGTGAGTAGGAAAGCTAGAAGTACGAGTTTACATATATATCCTTGCAGTTGGCAACTCTATCAACTTATCGAGATTTTAATATGACAAATCAAAGTTTAAAAATTTCAAAACTAAGCCAAAAAAGCGTTGATTTTAAATTAGAAAACACATCACTGAGTTCAAAGCTTCTGAATAGAATTATAATACCATGTAAGGGTATAAAGATAATAATATAAAAAAAGAAAGAAAGTTGTAAATATTACAAGTTTATTATATTAAAAAAATATATACACGTAAATATTTTAGTTAAATATTCCTTAATGTCTAGAAAACAAGTCAACTCTAGTTGCTATACAAAAAAGTTTATAAAAAGAACTTGTAATTATTAAGCTCTGACTACATAAAGGTGGTCTTATCTTGGATACTTCATTATATAGCTTGTGTACATCATTTTAATGTATGTTTGTAAATCGTGCTTACAATCAATAATGCCAATTAATTAGGGCCATTCCAAAGAGACCAAATACCCCATAATAGCTTAAGTGAACCAGCGATTAGCTAATTAAGTTGGGCGGAATCTTATCAGTCATTTGAACCAGTCTGTGGTCACAATCTTATCTTAACCCGCCAGGCAGAGAATGAACGTACATAACTAGGTATTATAAAATACAAAGTAATTAGCTATTTAACAATCTTCATTTATGCAGATGAGCGATGTGAGGCGCTACAAAGATAAACTGGCAAAGATCAAAAAAGAAATGCAGGGAATATACCAGCGCACCAAGGACTTGAAGGTAAGCCCAAATTTTCAACCAAAAAAACCCATTGAAACGTGATAAAAGTAATCAAAGATTATAACAAAGAAAAACACATGCAAACCTCTTAATTTTAAGTCGTTTATTATCTTTGAATTACTGATTACAGAAACGCGCCGCAAACGTGGCGGCCTGCAAGCAGCGCGACTACCAGCGTAAACTCGATAGGCAGCAGCACGAGGAGTCACTCATTGGCGGCCATTAGAGGCAGTCAGTGTCACCTTTACATTGGGATTCGGATTCTCGGTAACAAATAACCAACAACTTAACACAGACAAAAGTAAAATCATCTTTTATACATATATGTAATAATAACGATAATTGTTATAAGAGCTTCTGGAAAACATTTCACTTTGTGGTACATATATCGTGTATAATTAAGTAAATACCTAAGAGATTTTGCGAAGAAAAAGCTACATACATGCACCCGGAACAAAGGAAGCTACAACTAGCTACAAATATTATTTATAATTATATAAAAATATAATTTATATGTATACATTAAACAGTAAGATGGTGTGGTGGGAAAACAATGGCTACACATTCACAGCGCCAAGGCAGCAGCGGCTTAAATTCACGGTAAGAAAATCGGATCATGCTTAACCGACCGACTGACTGCGCTTGTAGTTCTACAAATAATTAAGTTCTCACATTTAATTCAAAGGTAAATGGGCAAGGTACTTCCGCGTACACAGCGTGCACATATGCACGCGTCAGTGTGTTGTGTGTGGGAGTGTGTGATTACTAAAATAAGTTACTACTAAATTAAAGCACGTTTACAATACAAAACAGTTGAGTTAACATGCAGCATCGAGAGTAGAAAGATGTCGGAGTGGAGGAGCATTCACAGCTGATCTGTAGCGGAGTTGGATCTGGTTACTGTTGCTCTCGCTGGTTCATTGGTGACTGTTCTTGGTGATTGGTGTTTATTTTTGGTGATTGGTTTAGCTAACTCTACTATACTCCTGATCATTCAGCATGTGCATTGCATCTGTCGGTGCAAAATACTTGACAGTGCCTAAAAGAATGCAGAAAAGTTAATTTTACAATTTAATTATTTGTAAATATATAAATATATATAAATTATTAGATAAATAAATGGCTGAATAAAGGAGTAATGGGTTGTGGGAGAAAATGCGTTTAATTGGTAAATTTGTCGATGTTCTTGTATACTTCGATTATAATAGTTATATTTGTTTAAATTAAAACATACATATTATATATTTTTTTTTTGATTAATATTTTGTATAAAAAGTGTACTACACATATTTTTAGTTTCATAAAAAAAATTCTATAAACTCTTCTCTATTAAAACATAGATTACTTCAATTGAAAACTTCTAGCTCTCATAAACTTCGGATTCCCGGAGTTAGTTTTCGTTCTAACTTGTATGAGTAAAAGAAATTATAATTTTTAAAGAAATTATTATCAGTTCACACAGATTACAAAATGAAAGAATGCAAAAGGATCATCATTATTATCGAATTCCGTTTATTTACAACAAATATTTAATAGTTTAAATTCATTTTGAGCCAGTTTATTATGTATTTACCTGTTGTTAAGCCTTAAAATGGTTTATATCTATATAGTTTATGGCAAGTCTTACAAAATCTAGTCTAGCAGCTTTCGTTTCAACGTAATATCCTTAATATCGATTTGTTTCTTCAGAGAAATGGTTCAAATGTAAAGCACATTGGCCTTATAGGGGATTTTTCTCCTAACTTGGTTGTATTTGAGACTAAATACTTTCTTAAATTCGGGCAACTTGGCAAGACTTTCTTTAGAGAGACCCCGAAATCAACCTTGTCTGCATCAACTTAAGTCGACTTCGCGAAACCCGTCACTATCTTTATGGTCAGTATATTTGGGCTTGGCTGTCTCCACGGATGAAGATGCAGAGGCTGAGACTGTGGCCGAGGCGGTGCCAGTGGCGGAAGCTGAGGCGGAGGCCGAAGAGACCCTACCCTTACCGTTTTCGTCAGTGTTTCTATTGCGTTGCAGGTACATCTGAATGGATACGTGCACCACGAAGATAATGAAGGCGCCGATTCCAAAGATCTCGAAGGTGGTGCGAGCAGAAACCGACTCGAAGAGCAGTCCCCCAATAAGGCTGCCCATGGAGACGCCGACTCCCTCAAAAATGGCACCCACCAGGCTCTGTTGGACAAGGGATATTATAAAGAAATCGTAAGGAACCCGGCAAACTTCTAGACACTCACCTGCATGGTAGCCTCGGTGCCCGGTGGAGCCACAATGCTCGCATAGGAGGCCATGGTGGCGTAAAAGAGTCCGAAAGTCACCCCGTTCATCAGTTCGATGGGAAGAATGTACCACGGATTCTGCAGCATCGAGTACAGAATGAATCGCACTCCGAACCCGAAGAGCACAAGGCTCATGGCGTTCACATGTCCAATCTTCTTCAGAATCCATCCCGAAAGGAAAAAAAAGGGCAGCTCACCGCCAAAGCATTGAATGCTCATGACCAACCCCTCTAGAGTCTTGATTGAACTGTCGCATCCCTCGAACGCCTTGTCCAGCTGCTCCAGATAGATGAAAAGGAAGTTCCAGATCAGCGCTGTGCCCAGACCAATAGCCACGCACCACAGAAAGAAGATGACGCAGCGTAGAGAGAGGAACATTTGGCCGACATCCTTCACGATGTTGGACGATAAATGTGTCTGGGTGTGCTGTAGGAAAAGTGAAGAACGTACCAGGCTAAAATCTATTCGTGAAAATAAATTACTTATAAGAAGTACTCACCCTTAGCTTGGAGGAGGCAAACACATCGAATCCCATTATGAGCAGAGCCATCCAAAATACAGCCGTGTAGTTCTTGTTCACCTCACCCACGGACATATGATCCACGAGGACACCGGCCAGCAAGGCGAATATTCCCCAGCCAAGGGATCCGCACAGCCGTTGCTTGCCATACAGATGATGACGCTCGCCAAGGATTCCAAAGCAAATGGCATCTCCGATGCTGACCACTACCGCCATGCCGATCCAGCTAAAGATGAGCATTCCGAAGAAGAACCAAAACTGTGGCATGGCCATGGCACTGCGCGTGTTAATCACTGCACTCTCTGCCAACTGTTCCTTGAGGTAATCCTCCTTGCAGTCCATGGTACAGTTGGTCTTGAAGTAGTCCTTCTCCTTGGGACAAATAAATGTGACATTCTGACCCGCAATCTGGCCATGATCATGGGGAATCATAAAGAACATACTGCCGCCCTCGTCGACGATGTCATTCATGTTGATGCTGGAGCTGAAGTCCAGCTGGGGATTTGTGCGATTCGCGGCACAGTTCTCTGTCTTGTTTTGCAGCCAATCCTGGCACACAATATCCCAAAGGAATGGCTGTGCCTCGCACTGGAGTTCGCAGCCCAGGGTTCGATTGCCGTAAAACCTTTCCAGATTCTTTTCCACGCACTCACCGTACTGGGAGCAGAACCGAACATTGGATACGCCCTGATGACAGTGGAACTCCACCTTGGGCAGCGGCTTCTCCATTCCCGGCACAAACATGATCATGAAGAAGGCAAGTCCTGTGAGTACTTGGCCGCCTAGGAAGAGGGTTCGATGTTGATGGTACCTAAATAAGATATTTGATTAACAGTTGTTATTATTTATTTATGAATGTATGAAGTATTATAAAGTAATATTGAGTTACTATAATGTGTGTATAAATTATCCAAATAACTTATACATATATTATCAGCTTAAACTGTATGTATGAAAGATAGTTCTATTTATCAAATAAAACTAAAGTACAATGTTGAAAATGTCAAGTTCTCAATAGTTAATTAAATATTTAACAATGATATCGATGATATTGAATACATTTTCAAGTTCTCTTTTGATAACGGCGTGTTATCTTTTTCAATTGGATGTCTATCTAAAAGACAGTTACTCTATTTAAAAAAAGATTAAATATAGATATTTAAGAATGGTATATTAAAATAGAAAATGAGTTAATTACAATATTAGGATTAGTTTAAAACAACAACTCTATATGGAGCTTAAATGTTCGAGGTCAGAAGTTCAATCATAACAGAAAGTTTCATATATGTATGGGATGACCTACCGGTCTGCAATGTAGCCAAAGAGGGGCTTCGCCAGCATTCCAATGATGGGCAATATCATGTACATGGTGCCCACTACTGCGGGGGAGTATCCCAGCTGGCCGGCGAGGGTGGGCATAAAGGGGACCACGGGAGCGGTGCCTAGATAATAAAACAAAGCGAAAAACAAGCACGATTATCTTCTGGGAGATGCGTTGAAGCTGATAAGGGAGTGCTGAGTGTTGAGTGAATGAGTGGGTGGAGATATGCATATGGGCTTAGAAATAGTCGCCCAGGAATGGGTGTTGCTTTCCCGCCACCCTGATAAGCAAAGTCCAACGACGGCAAGTGGAATTAGATAGTCCCGACCACATAGAATTTAATGTTAATTGAATTAAAAAAGTAAAAGCCAACTTTAATAGCTGAAAGTGGTTTGGCTGTCGGCAGGTCTCAACATTTGATGAGTTTGGGAGTGGAGTGTGAGGAGTGGCAGGTCACTGGGCCATTGGGACTGTCACTATCTGACATTGCTTTACCTTTTCCAACAGTTGACACAAGTTGCTTTTCTGTTTCGACATTGTGAAAACTGTTCAGACATCTATGTACATATTCTACGACATGGGGAAAACCTTATCGCTCGTCTGTATTAGCTTTCTCAAAAATAACTCACTTTATGGTAATTATTATCATCTCACTAAAAGTAATCAAGTTTATTGGGTACAATGTAACATAAAGATTAGAGAATAAAATTTCCAACACTTTTCAACTGGCTTTAAAGTGAGTGTTTCATTGCATTTTAATGACTAATAATATCAATAATAGATTCTTTTTGAAGATCTGGAACATGTGATGGTTGAAAATTAAAATCTATGTGGAAATTTTATAATTTTGTTTCCATGCAACCCTTTGGAGTCGCTGATTCAATTAATTACACTTGAGACATTTCTGTTCAGAATTTTCCATTCCTATGAAAAGCAGAGACAAAGAAATAACTTAATTGATGTGATTCTACAGAAACAGCCTTTATGATTCGATGGATATCATTAAACAAATAAATTTATGAGCAAATTAAATGGTCAAACAATCAGACCCCTTAAAATTCAATCAATTAAGTATTCAAGATGTATGCAGATTTATTAACCTACTAAAAACTAGCATATAAACGCTATCCAAATTAAAATTAATGCATTTTTATATTAGTTATGATATTCTAAAAACTTTGATTTACCATAAAAATTGTTTTCTAATAATTGTAGACTCAATCGAATTTCTGTAATTCAAATTACAATCACTGTATGCATGAATGCTTCATCATTCGATGGGAATCGTGACCCAGAACAGCTTTGCATTAGCTTATCGCCAGTGCTTATTGGACTTGCGGTCTAATCCTCTATGCCATCGGGTTGAGTTCTTATCAGAAGATTATTGAGACGAAATTTGATATTGAAAATCCGCAATTCGCAGCTGGAAACGAATGAAGGGGGAAGCTACACTAGCAAATGTAGCCCCCAGCACGTGCGTGCGTCTAAAGACCTGTAAATGCGACCTTATCGGCTGATGTAAGCAATGCCCGGTACTTAGATTAATGGCTTTGTGCGCCGCTTTGGACAGGGGTGTGCTTACCTGCATTGAAGAGAAAGTAGTGAGCCTTCATAGGCAGCAGCTCCTTATCGATGGCCTTCATGTTGTGGCAATTTCGTTGACCTGTGACGCGAAGATCAATACTAAAGGCGTTGTACCGCTGCTCCTTCCTTGGCACCACTTTTCCAGTTCATTCACAAAAAGTGCAAAGGCAGGCAAAAAGCATGTGTTTTTCTCGCACACACACACAGCCAGCCAGTGTGTGTTTATGTCGCGATCACGTTTCCCTCCCAATTGGAATTTGCTATATCAGCGGTTGAGAAGACTCTTTTTACACTCTTATCACAGTTCTGGCAATTGGTAGCCACTATTTAGGAGAGTTTGTGAATTGACGCATTTTTAGTACTAATAATCAACAAAAACCACGCACAATCAAAGACGAAGTCCGGCCATACGGGCATCCAAAACTCGACTGAGTCGTTGGCGTCTGGTCTACGAGCTGCCGAGTGTCAACATGTTTGTTTGCGTTTGCCCATCGTTTGTTTACGTATTCCGCTTATCTGCGGCACACCAATTATTATTGTTAACTGGATACGCCCACCGGCCGGTCCGTTTTATTAGCGCACTAGAAATAAGCTTAAAAATAAACCTATGTTGCAAAAACAGCTGATTCCACTAGGGATGGTTGATTTCCGCGCTAGGGATGGCACCTGCACACGTGAAGAACTCACGAGGCTACTTTAAAAACTAATCATTTTTTAAGTAAATGGAAAACTATTTCATTATGCACTCTTTTGTATACGCTTTTCTTTTGTACAACTTTAAACTTATAATTAGAATGACTCTATGCGTTGGGCGTTGGGGGACAGAACATGGGGAACGCGTGGTAAGAGATGTTGTTAATTGCAGGATCAATCATAGATGTGACTATAGTGCTGCTGGTAGACATGTATGTAGTTCTCCTTTTCCTGAGGCGTCATCTGCGCTATCAGCTTGTCGTCCAGTTGGTCAAGCGGATGCGGTCGCCCTGCCACCAGGACAGTGGGCACATCGTCCTCCTCCTCCCCGGAGTCCGAGTTAATGTACTCGTCAAAGTCGACATCAGCTGTAAGTTAAGAGAAATTACATTCAATATAAAAGGTAAACAGAAAATAGAGAATAATCTTACGAATCTTGGCATTGTCGATATCCTTCTCATCGTCGCTGGAATCGCTCGAGTTGGCGTTGGAGGAGCCCATTCGCATCCCTTTCATGTGCGGCTCCTTCTGGCCGGGCTGCTTCTCGTGCTGCAGCAGTACGGACATGATATCCTCGTTCTCCTTCCGGTTTCGATGCCCGGATCCGCTTGCCCCTAGACCTGCTTCTGTCAAGCCATCGGCTGTATCCGTGTCGGTTATCACAGTGCTCTCCGTCATCCAGATCGGCCGTGATTTCCGCTCCACCACAGAGTCAGATGTGTCGTCGCCACCAATGGTCACGTCCACGCGGGTCTCCTCCACGGCGAAGCCTTGGTTTCGGGTCGCCTCGCCCGACCACGCCATGCCGTCGGGTCGCGTGGGATTGGGTTTGTTCAGTCCTCGAATGGTGTCTATGTCTACAGGCTCCGGCTCTAGGACTTCTGGTGCCAGCTTGATACCTTCCACCTCACGCAGGAGATCGTAGAGTGGTTGCAGCTGCTCGTTGAAGTGGGCTAACAGCAGGCGCGAGTCCTTCTTCGGCATGGCGGCGCTGTCCTCCTCCACAGAGCTGCCGCAGTACGTACACCGGAACTCTTGCGTGGCCATGTCGAAAAGCTGATCGGCCTCGAGGTCCGTGAACGTCTTCGAGCAAATTGAACACTTGAAGCTGGCGCGACTGGTGGCGTCCCGTTCCTCGGTCTCCATTCGCTTTCGCATTAGATCCAGCTTGTACTTGACCACGTTGACAAAGGTCTTGTAGTTGATGAAGTAGTAGTTAACCTTCTGGGCCTTGCCGTCCGGTCCAGTCTCCATTTTGAGCCGGATCTGGATGAACTTATCGGTGCGCAGAGTGGTGATCCTTGCTCTCAGTTGCTTCTTTTCGAATCGCAGCAATTCGCCTATGTCATCCTCTTTCATACAGGGATTCCGCACCAGCATGTCGATTATAAGGGCATCCTCCAGGGAGTAGAAGCCGCGGACCACGAGGCGGGCCAATTGCTTAAGGCTGCTGGGCACTTCGGTGACATAGCGCACCTCCGTTTTGGCTGGCGCGGGGGCTGTTGAGGCAGCCGCCGATGTCGACGACATCCTGATCCTGATCTGAAAGATCAGGACACTCGGGATTAAAACCTCCTCACTGGGACAGCGGCTGATCCACTCACCACGTCTCCGGAAGCGGAAGCGCTCTTTTCGGTTATCTACAGTGGGCAGCGGATCTGGGGATCTTCATGGGTCTTTCGGGCAGTTCGCAACTCCTTATATCTTTAAATTATTCTGGTTTTTCTTAAGTAAAAAATTTGCGCCGCCACCTCGAATGTGTTTATGTTGGTGCTAGTGGTGTCAAATAAAGATTGCAACTATCGACGGCACTATCGATATCGTAACAACGACTAGGCGGTCTATGTATCGAAATTTGAAATGGTGCTGTTGTTTAATTACTTCAACATTTTAAATGGGATTATTAGTTTTATAAATAATTTGAAACAAAAGAATCATTAATATTCTTTTTCAGATTGTAAGGTATGTTTAAAAACATTTGAACTGAAATAACAGGATATTCGTGAGCAATTTCTGTTCTGAAAGCATTCCAGTAGGTAGCATTCCTATGCGTTGTCTGATACATTTCCCTTCCATCTGGCTGTTAAATATTCATTTGCAGATATAATGCAGCTGATTCTCGCATGTTTCGAACTCCGGATTGTGTGCCTGCCCAATTAAGTCCATGACATTCAGCGAGGACAACAGAAGTGTGGTGCTGCCTGCCAAATAAGCACGCAGAGGTCCTGTCTACGGCCGACACACCAGCGCACCACCACAACGCCCCCTGACCCATGACCTCGGGACAGTCCACCACCCCTCGGCGGCGGCAGCGGCTGCTTTGTTTTGTTTGTGCCTCTGTACGCTGAGGTCCTGTGTGGGCGAGCCTCGTTCTGGGGGATTACACCGGAATGCACTCGAACGTAAGGAGAAGTTCGCGTTAAAAAATAGACGATTGTAGACAGCGGAGCATGAAATATTAAGCACTTCTCCCGGATAAACAAAGGCGGCGTCAGTGGCGGTGGCGGTGGCAACCAGAGAACGACTTGTTGGATTATATTCACTTATTTGTGTGGCCAAAAGCACTCGAAAGCAAACAACGTTCATGTACCAAGCTCTCCATAAAGCCACACAGTGCAAATATGGAAATTAAATGCATACAAATTTGGTAAATACTCGTAGTGTCATGGATACATATGTAATGTACAGAAATATGCTTTATTTTGATCGTTAAAGTAATTCTAAAGTTATTTAAAATGAAGTACATTTTCTCCTTCATTTTAAAGCATTAATATATATATCTCTAATATTGCTGTGCATTCCAAATCTACAAAGATCTATCTATCGTATCTTAAAAATGATATTTTCTAGTAAAAGTTATTGTAATTGGAAAAATTGGCGCCTTCTTTTAATTGATTTAGAAATCCACAGCAATTTCAGTGACATCCTTCACAAAACCCCACCAAAACCATTTAATTTACCTTGAACTTAATTATATAATTAAATATTTTATGTAAATTAAGCACTGTGTCAGCAGTAATTAAATGCTGCAGTTTTAACTGCTGCACGTGAACGCCCACGGGCGATCGGCCTGAGCGGCTACACGATTTCCTCGGAAAAGTGGGCGCCACCATCTAGAGTTTCACCTGAGCTCTTGTTTACTTTGCAGCGGAGAGCAGGGCGCAGAATCGGCGAGAGAAGTTACCCAACACAACCCCCCAGAACCACGTCCATGGGAGAGCTTTTCCGCGAAGCAATGCGCAGGCCCTCTCTCGCCGCCTCTCTCGTTAGTTTTCGGGGGAAAACAGAAACAGGCTTTCCCACTTTCGCTGGTGGCATCCGCCTGCAGTTTGGATCTTGAGTCGTGCGCGCTAACGCTCGTTTTCCTCGCTTTTCCGCTCGACAATTTTCCACGGCGGCTAACACACAACAATTACAGGCGACAAAAGCGGGCAAACAGTTTTTTGTTTTGAACGTTTTTTTTACTGCAGTTTTCCTCCTCTGTCTGCGGGACGAGGGGCTTTTCTTTTGCGGCTTTCGGTCTTTCCGTTCGCGTGTGTTTTCCGTTCGGTGTGTGTTTTTTGTGAGTGTTTCCCGTGCCTTTTGGCTTTACACACAGCGAATACGGGTAACTGAGGAAAAGCCACGCTAAACACAAAGAGAAATTGGGAAAACGCGGCGCCGCAACTTTTGCCAAATTGATTTTTATTGTGTGAGACGCCGAGTTCAAGCATTATTATATAAAAAGGAAAGGGCCACAAAGAGGTTGGTTTCTTAGCTCCATAACCAAAATAAAGAATTATTTAAAAAAGTTATTTAACATTCAAGTAAAAACATAAAAATTGGTTACTGCACGTGATTTGTTGCTGGCCAGTTTCACCCTCTTCTGACAGGGAAATTGTATCGCTCACCCCCGAGATCATAGAGAGCCGGTCGCTAACAGCCCCCCAGGGGGTGTGCAGTAGGAGGGTGGTGGTGGTGTGTGGTGGACACCACCCCGCGTCTGTGATGTCATGCCGCCCACCAGCGACATCGCCATAATCACAATAATGGTCTTAGACATCCTGGCGCGTCTCCCCACGAGAGCCAGATGGAGCTCCATTGATTTGTGGATTTCTTAAAGGTCCTCCCTTCACTTTATTATTTTGCATAATCTGTGAGAAAACTATTTATTAACATGGAGCTGCATATGCTCCTTGTACAGTGTATATACTGTATATAGATGCATATACATATATATAGTCGGCCTACTACACAAATCAGGTCAAAGTTGCATAGTGACCCAGAAACGAACGTTGACGTACGGCAAGGATACAAGTTGCTGGGAATCAAATCGTGACTTGGTTTGGATTTAGAATAAACTCGGCCGGGATATTGGGTTCTAACGAGCAAATTTTCCGATGCATCCAGAATATCAAATCCGCAATATGGAGCTACTGGGTTAAGCTTAGCATATTTCCATATCGAATTTGAATTTTGAGCTGGCGCCAATCGACTCTCTTATTGGAAGTGTTTGTACAACAATTTAAGCCTGTTTCGTGATGAATAATTAACAATATTTAAATATAAATATTTAATTTATTGAAGCAAAATTTAGCTGCAAAAAATAATAACATAAAAATAATAATACTTAAAATAATGGAAAATATACTTGTAACAACGTTTCAATGAAAATCCTTTTCCTAGTACAACCAATGTTTAACTACATCATACTTTGTATAATATGCTCCTATGACAAGTAAACATTGTAGTAATTATTTAATTGTTTTAGTAAATAATACCCAAGGGTCCCTCATTGCTTCAATAATTATGTTGGGGATCCACAACCCCTCAGCATTCTGTACGTGCAACATTTTTCGCTTTCCCCGTGTTTTGTTCGCTCCATTCTTGGCCCGTTGGCGAGACGTTACACATTTTCTGGCTCCCAGCTGATGGGACAAAGGAGCAGCAGACAACACTGAACTTGAGCGGGAAATGTAGGAAAAATATTGACATTCGCTATCCGGGAGGGTTACTATTTTCCTTTCCGTCTCCGCACTTTGTTTTGTTTTGAGCCCGGAGAGTGGAAACCGGAGAGTCGAGTGCAAAACAACAGGACGAAAATCGATACTGCTGCTACCCCGGCAGCACGCAGGTTTGGACCCAGACTTAGACCCGGATCCGGGCACACCATTGCGGACTCGAGTGGAGTGGAATGTGGAGCAGGGCCCTGACACAGAGCGGCGGGCACGAAGGGGCGTCAAAATCCAATAAGCACGCCAATGCGAGCGGCAACTCGAACTCGAACTCAAACCAACTCCAAAAATAGACACGGAGCCAAGCTGCGGAAAATGCGCACCAGGCGCAGGGAACAAAAATATGAAAAAACACTAACAGGGACACACACAAACACCCACCCGCACACGCTATACACACATAGGGTCACTAAATTTACAGAAACGCTCCTATAATAAATCTACTTCTAAAAACTACCACAGAACAGCTTTCCGAATTGAAATTAATGTTTTTTTGGCTTAATTATGATGCTTGGATAACTTTGATTTTTTAATAAAAATGGCCTGTTTTTATATCTTTTTGTAGAGTATAATTTCAGTCATAAGATTAAAACGCAGTGAAGGAGTCATTTCCGACCCTATAAATTATATATATTCTTGATCAGCATTAAAAGCGGAGTCGATCTAGCCATGTCCGGTCGAAAAATAAATTTTCGCAATTTTTCCGAAATTTAAAAAAATCATAAGGGGTTACATCATTAAAATTTGCAAAAATTGATTAAAATTTCAATTTTCTTATATTTTAATTTGAGTACGCAGCTTTGTTAATCTACTAAAAACTAGCACAGAACAGCTTTCCGAATTGGAATTAATGTTTTTTTAGCTTAGTTTTGTGAATTTTAAACTTTGATTTTTGGAAAAAATTGTCTGTTTTTATACCTTTTTGCGGGTTATTGTAATTTTAGTTCGAAACTTATAATGGCATCAACAAACGCAGTATGCAGATTTGTTAGTGGTATAAAAACCAGCACAGAAAAGCTTTCCGATTCAAAATTAATGCTAATTTGACTTAATTATGATGTTGGGAAAACTTAGATTTTTTAACAAAAATGGTATGTTTTTATACCTTTTTGCAGAGTATAATTTCAGTCAGAAGATTAAAACGCAGTGAAGGAGTCATTTCCGACCCTATAAATTATATATATTCTTGATCAGCATTAAAAGCGGAGTCGATCTAGCCATGTCCGGTCGAAAAATAAATTTTCGCAATTTTTCCGAAATTTAAAAAAATCATAAGGGGTTACATCATTAAAATTTGCAAAAATTGATTAAAATTTCAATTTTCTTATATTTTAATTTGAGTATGCAGCTTTGTTAATCTACTAAAAACTAGCACAGAACAGCTTTCCGAATTGGAATTAATGTTTTTTTAGCTTAGTTATGTGAATTTTAAACTTTGATTTTTGGAAATAATTGTCTGTTTTTATACCTTTTTGCGGGTTATTGTAATTTTAGTCCAAAACTTATAATGGCATCAACAAACGCAGTATGCAGATTTGTTAGTGGTATAAAAACCAGCACAGAAAAGCTTTCCGATTCAAAATTAATGCTAATTTGACTTAACTATGATGTTGGGAAAACTTAGATTTTTTAACAAAAATGGTATGTTTTTATACCTTTTTGCAGAGTATAATTTCAGTCAGAAGATTAAAACGCAGTGAAGGAGTCATTTCCGACCCTATAAATTATATATATTCTTGATCAGCATTAAAAGCGGAGTCGATCTAGCCATGTCCGGTCGAAAAATAAATTTTCGCAATTTTTCCGAAATTTAAAAAAATCATAAGGGGTTACATCATTAAAATTTGCAAAAATTGATTAAAATTTCAATTTTCTAATTTGAGTATGCAGCTTTGTTAATCTACTAAAGACTAGCACAGAACAGCTTTCCGAATTGGAAGTAATGTTTTTTTAGCTTAGTTATGTGAATTTTAAACTTTGATTTTTGGAAAAAATTGTCTGTTTTTATACCTTTTTGCGGGTTATTGTAATTTTAGTCCGAAACTTATAATGGCATCAACAAACGCAGTATGCAGATTTGTTAGTGCTATAAAAACCAGCACAGAAAAGCTTTCCGATTCAAAATTAATGCTAATTTGACTTAATTATGATGTTGGGAAAACTTAGATTTTTTAATAAAAATGGTATGTTTTTATACCTTTTTGCAGAGTATAATTTCAGTCAGAAGATTAAAACGCAGCGAAGGAGTCATTTCCGACCCTATAAATTATATATGTTCTTGATCAGCATTAAAAGCGGAGTCGATCTAGCCATGTCCGGTCGAAAAATAAATTTTCGCAATTTTTCCGAAATTTAAAAAAATCATAAGGGGTTACATCATTAAAATTTGCAAAAATTGATTAAAATTTCAATTTTCTAATATTTTAAATTGAGTATGCAGCTTTGTTAATCTACTAAAGACTAGCACAGAACAGCTTTCCGAATTGGAAGTAATGTTTTTTTAGCTTAGTTATGTGAATTTTAAACTTTGATTTTTGGAAAAAATTGTCTGTTTTTATACCTTTTTGCGGGTTATTGTAATTTTAGTCCGAAACTTATAATGGCATCAACAAACGCTGTATGCAGATTTGTTAGTGCTATAAAAACCAGCACAGAAAAGCTTTCCGATTCAAAATTAATGCTAATTTGACTTAATTATGATGTTGGGAAAACTTAGATTTTTTAATAAAAATGGTATGTTTTTATACCTTTTTGCAGAGTATAATTTCAGTCAGAAGATTAAAACGCAGCGAAGGAGTCACTTCCGACCCTATAAATTATATATGTTCTTGATCAGCATTAAAAGCGGAGTCGATCTAGCCATGTCCGGTCGAAAAATAAATTTTCGCAATTTTTCCGAAATTTAAAAAAATCATAAGGGGTTACATCATTAAAATTTGCAAAAATTGATTAAAATTTCAATTTTCTAATATTTTAAATTGAGTATGCAGCTTTGTTTTTCTACTAAAAACTAGCATAGAACAGCTTTCCGAATTGCAATTAATGTTTTTTTGGCTTAGTTATGAGAACTTTAAACTATGATATTTGGAAAAAAATAGTATGTTTTTATACCTTTTTGCAGGTTATTATAATTTTAGTCCGAAACTTATAATGGCATCAACAAACGCAGTATGCAGATTTGTTAGTGGTATAAAAACCAGCACAGAAAAGCTTTCCGATTCAAAATTAATGCTAATTTGACTTAATTATGATGTTGGGAAAACTTAGATTTTTTAACAAAAATGGTATGTTTTTATACCTTTTTGCAGAGTATAATTTCAGTCAGAAGATTAAAACGCAGTGAAGGAGTCATTTCCGACCCTATAAATTATATATATTCTTGATCAGCATTAAAAGCGGAGTCGATCTAGCCATGTCCGGTCGAAAAATAAATTTTCGCAATTTTTCCGAAATTTAAAAAAATCATAAGGGGTTACATCATTAAAATTTGCAAAAATTGATTAAAATTTCAATTTTCTTATATTTTAATTTGAGTATGCACCTTTGTTAATCTACTAAAAACTAGCACAGAACAGCTTTCCGAATTGAAATTAATGTTTTTTTAGCTTAGTTATGTGAATTTTAAACTTTGATTTTTGGAAAAAATTGTCTGTTTTTATACCTTTTTCCTGGTTATTATAAATTTTGTCCGAAAATTAAAATAAGCCATTATGGATTTCGGACTAAAATTATAATTACCTGCAAATAGATATAAAAACAGACAATTTTTATACCTTTTTGTAAGGTATTATAATTTTAATCCGAAAATTAAAATATTCCATTATGGATTTCGGACTAAAATTATAATAACCTGCAAATAGGTATAAAAACAGACAATTTTTATACCTTTTTGTAAGGTATTATAGTTTTTGTCCGAAACTTAAAATATGCCATTATAAGTTTCGGACTAAAATTATAATAACCTGCAAATAGGTATAAAAACAGACAATTTTTATACCTTTTTGTAAGGTATTATAATTTTAGTCCGAAAACTAAAATATTCCATTAAGGATTTCGGACTAAAATTATAATAACCTGCAAATAGGTATAAAAACAGACAATTTTTATACCTTTTTGTAAGGTATTATAATTTTAGTCCGAAAATTAAAATATTCCATTATGAATTTCGGACTAAAATTATAATAACCTGCAAATAGGTATAAAAACAGAAAATTTTTATACCTTTTTGTAAGGTATTATAATTTTAGTCCGAAAATTAAAATATTCCATTATGGATTTCGGACTAAAATTATAATAACCTGCAAATAGGTATAAAAACAGACAATTTTTATACCATTTTGTAAGGTATTATAATTTTAGTCCGAAAATTAATATATTCCATTATGGATTTCGGACTAAAATTATAATAACCTGCAAATAGGTATAAAAACAGACCATTTTTATACCTTTTTGTAAGGTATTATAATTTTAGTCCGAAAATTAAAATATGTCATTATGAGTTTCGGACTAAATTTATAACAACCTGCAAAAAAGGTATAAAAACAGACAATTTTTATACCTTTTTGTAAGTTATTATAATTTTAGTCCGAAACTTATAATGGTTTATTTTAAGTTTCGGACTAAAATTATAATAACTTACAAAAAGGTATAAAAATTGTCCGTTTTTATACCTTTTTTGCAGGTTATTATAAATTTAGTCCGAAACTCATAATTGCATATTTTAATTTTCGGACTAAAATTATAATACCTTACAAAAAGGTATAAAAATGGTCTGTTTTTATACCTATTTGCAGGTTATTATAATTTTAGTCCGAAATCCATAATGGAATATATTAATTTTCGGACTAAAATTATAATACCTTACAAAATGGTATAAAAATTGTCTGTTTTTATACCTATTTGCAGGTTATTATAATTTTAGTCCGAAATCCATAATGGAATATTTTAATTTTCGGACTAAAATTATAATACCTTACAAAAAGGTATAAAAATTGTCTGTTTTTATACCTATTTGCAGGTTATTATAATTTTAGTCCGAAATCCATAATGGAATATTTTAATTTTCGGACTAAAATTATAATACCTTACAAAAAGGTATAAAAATTGTCTGTTTTTATACCTATTTGCAGGTTATTATAATTTTAGTCCGAAACTTATAATGGCATATTTTAAGTTTCGGACTAAAACTATAATAAATTACAAAAAGGTATAAAAATTGTCTGTTTTTATACCTTTTTGCAGGTTATTATAATTTTAGTCCGAAAATTAAAATATGCCATTATGAGTTTCGGACTAAAATTATAATAACCTGCAAAAAGGTATAAAAACATACTATTTTTTTTCCAAATATCATAGTTTAAAGTTCTCATAACTAAGCCAAAAAAACATTAATTGCAATTCGGAAAGCTGTTCTATGCTAGTTTTTAGTAGAAAAACAAAGCTGCATACTCAATTTAAAATATTAGAAAATTGAAATTTTAATCAATTTTTGCAAATTTTAATGATGTAACCCCTTATGATTTTTTTAAATTTCGGAAAAATTGCGAAAATTTATTTTTCGACCGGTAATGGCTAGATCGACTCCGCTTTTATTGCTGATCAAGAATATATATAATTTAAAGGGTCGGAAATGACTCCTTCGCTGCGTTTTAATCTTCTGACTAAAATTATACTCGGCAAAAAGGTATAAAAACAGACCATTTTTGTTAAAAAATCTAAGTTTTCCCAACATCATAGTTAAGTCAAATTAGCATTAATTTTAATTCGGAAAGCTTTTCTGTGCTGGTTTTTATAGCACTAACAAATCTGCATACAGCGTTTGTTGATGCCATTATAAGTTTCGGACTAAAATTACAATAACCCGCAAAAAGGTATAAAAACAGACAATTTTTTCCAAAAATCAAAGTTTAAAATTCACAAAACTAAGCTAAAAAAACATTAATTCCAATTCGGAAAGCTGTTCTGTGCTAGTTTTTAGTAGATTAACAAAGCTGCGTACTCAAATTAAAATATAAGAAAATTGAAATTTTAATCAATTTTTGCAAATTTTAATGATTATGATTTTTTTAAATTTCAGAAAAATTGCGAAAATTTATTTTTCGACCAGACATGGCTAGATCGACTCCGCTTTTAATGCTGATCAAGAATATATATAATTTATAGGGTCGGAAATGACTCCTTCACTGCGTTTTAATCTTCTGACTGAAATTATACTCTGCAAAAAGGTATAAAAACATACCATTTTTGTTAAAAAATCTAAGTTTTCCCAACATCATAATTAAGCCAAATTAGCATTAATTTTGATTCGGAAAGCTTTTCTGTGCTGGTTTTTATAGCACTAACAAATCTGCATACAGCGTTTGTTGATGCCATTATAAGTTTCGAACTAAAATTACAATAACCCGCAAAAAGGTATAAAAACAGACAATTTTTTCCAAAAATCAAAGTTTAAAATTCACAAAACTAAGCTAAAAAAACATTAATTCCAATTCGGAAAGCTGTTCTGTGCTAGTTTTTAGTAGATTAACAAAGCTGCATACTCAATTTAAAATATAAGAAAATTGAAATTTTAATCAATTTTTGCAAATTTTAATGATGTAACCCCTTATGATTTTTTTAAATTTCGGAAAAATTGCGAAAATTTATTTTTCGACCGGACATGGCTAGATCGACTCCGCTTTTAATGCTGATCAAGAATATATATAATTTATAGGGTCGGAAATGACTCCTTCACTGCGTTTTAATCTCCTGACTGAAATTATACTCTGCAAAAAGGTATAAAAACATACCATTTTTATTAAAAAATCTAAGTTTTCCCAACATCATAATTAAGTCAAATTAGCATTAATTTTGAATCGGAAAGCTTTTCTGTGCTGGTTTTTATAGCACTAACAAATCTGCATACTGCGTTTGTTAATGCCATTATAAGTTTCGGACTAAAATTATAATAACCTGCAAAAAGGTATAAAAACATACTATTTTTTTTCCAAATATCATAGTTTAAAGTTCTCATAACTAAGCCAAAAAAACATTAATTGCAATTCGGAAAGCTGTTCTATACTAGTTTTTAGTAGATTTACAAAGCTGCATACTCAATTTAAAATATAAGAAAATTGAAATTTTAATCAATTTTTGCAAATTTTAATGATGTAACCCCTTATGATTTTTTTAAATTTCAGAAAAATTGCGAAAATTTATTTTTCGACCAGACATGGCTAGATCGACTCCGCTTTTAATGCTGATCAAGAATATATATAATTTATAGGGTCGGAAATGACTCCTTCACTGCGTTTTAATCTTCTGACTGAAATTATACTCTGCAAAAAGGTATAAAAACATACCATTTTTGTTAAAAAATCTAAGTTTTCCCAACATCATAATTAAGCCAAATTAGCATTAATTTTGATTCGGAAAGCTTTTCTGTGCTGGTTTTTATAGCACTAACAAATCTGCATACAGCGTTTGTTGATGCCATTATAAGTTTCGAACTAAAATTACAATAACCCGCAAAAAGGTATAAAAACAGACAATTTTTTCCAAAAATCAAAGTTTAAAATTCACAAAACTAAGCTAAAAAAACATTAATTCCAATTCGGAAAGCTGTTCTGTGCTAGTTTTTAGTAGATTAACAAAGCTGCATACTCAATTTAAAATATAAGAAAATTGAAATTTTAATCAATTTTTGCAAATTTTAATGATGTAACCCCTTATGATTTTTTTAAATTTCGGAAAAATTGCGAAAATTTATTTTTCGACCGGACATGGCTAGATCGACTCCGCTTTTAATGCTGATCAAGAATATATATAATTTATAGGGTCGGAAATGACTCCTTCACTGCGTTTTAATCTCCTGACTGAAATTATACTCTGCAAAAAGGTATAAAAACATACCATTTTTATTAAAAAATCTAAGTTTTCCCAACATCATAATTAAGTCAAATTAGCATATATTTTGATTCGGAAAGCTTTTCTGTGCTGGTTTTTATAGCACTAACAAATCTGCATACAGCGTTTGTTGATGCCATTATAAGTTTCGGACTAAAATTACAATAACCCGCAAAAAGGTATAAAAACAGACAATTTTTTCCAAAAATCAAAGTTTAAAATTCACAAAACTAAGCTAAAAAAACATTAATTCCAATTCGGAAAGCTGTTCTGTGCTAGTTTTTAGTAGATTAACAAAGCTGCGTACTCAAATTAAAATATAAGAAAATTGAAATTTTAATCAATTTTTGCAAATTTTAATGATTATGATTTTTTTAAATTTCGGAAAAATTGCGAAAATTTATTTTCGACCGGACATGGCTAGATCGACTCCGCTTTTAATGCTGATCAAGAACATATATAATTTATAGGGTCGGAAATGACTCCTTCGCTGCGTTTTAATCTTCTGACTGAAATTATACTCTGCAAAAAGGTATAAAAACATACCATTTTTATTAAAAAATCTAAGTTTTCCCAACATCATAATTAAGTCAAATTAGCATTAATTTTGAATCGGAAAGCTTTTCTGTGCTGGTTTTTATAGCACTAACAAATCTGCATACTGCGTTTGTTGATGCCATTATAAGTTTCGGACTAAAATTACAATAACCCGCAAAAAGGTATAAAAACAGACAATTTTTTCCAAAAATCAAAGTTTAAAATTCACAAAACTAAGCTAAAAAAACATTAATTCCAATTCGGAAAGCTGTTCTGTGCTAGTTTTTAGTAGATTAACAAAGCTGCATACTCAATTTAAAATATAAGAAAATTGAAATTTTAATCAATTTTTGCAAATTTTAATGATGTAACCCCTTATGATTTTTTTAAATTTCGGAAAAATTGCGAAAATTTATTTTTCGACCGGACATGGCTAGATCGACTCCGCTTTTAATGCTGATCAAGAATATATATAATTTATAGGGTCGGAAATGACTCCTTCACTGCGTTTTAATCTCCTGACTGAAATTATACTCTGCAAAAAGGTATAAAAACATACCATTTTTATTAAAAAATCTAAGTTTTCCCAACATCATAATTAAGTCAAATTAGCATTAATTTTGAATCGGAAAGCTTTTCTGTGCTGGTTTTTATAGCACTAACAAATCTGCATACTGCGTTTGTTAATGCCATTATAAGTTTCGGACTAAAATTATAATAACCTGCAAAAAGGTATAAAAACATACTATTTTTTTTCCAAATATCATAGTTTAAAGTTCTCATAACTAAGCCAAAAAAACATTAATTGCAATTCGGAAAGCTGTTCTATACTAGTTTTTAGTAGATTTACAAAGCTGCATACTCAATTTAAAATATAAGAAAATTGAAATTTTAATCAATTTTTGCAAATTTTAATGATGTAACCCCTTATGATTTTTTTAAATTTCAGAAAAATTGCGAAAATTTATTTTTCGACCAGACATGGCTAGATCGACTCCGCTTTTAATGCTGATCAAGAATATATATAATTTATAGGGTCGGAAATGACTCCTTCACTGCGTTTTAATCTTCTGACTGAAATTATACTCTGCAAAAAGGTATAAAAACATACCATTTTTGTTAAAAAATCTAAGTTTTCCCAACATCATAATTAAGCCAAATTAGCATTAATTTTGATTCGGAAAGCTTTTCTGTGCTGGTTTTTATACCACTAACAAATCTGCATACAGCGTTTGTTGATGCCATTATAAGTTTCGAACTAAAATTACAATAACCCGCAAAAAGGTATAAAAACAGACAATTTTTTCCAAAAATCAAAGTTTAAAATTCACAAAACTAAGCTAAAAAAACATTAATTCCAATTCGGAAAGCTGTTCTGTGCTAGTTTTTAGTAGATTTACAAAGCTGCATACTCAATTTAAAATATAAGAAAATTGAAATTTTAATCAATTTTTGCAAATTTTAATGATGTAACCCCTTATGATTTTTTTAAATTTCAGAAAAATTGCGAAAATTTATTTTTCGACCGGACATGGCTAGATCGACTCCGCTTTTATTTCTGATCAAGAATATATATAATTTATAGGGTCGGAAATGACTCCTTCGCTGCGTTTTAATCTTCTGACTAAAATTATAAAACCCACCATATTTTTTATATAGGTAGTATGGGCTATAGTTTTGTTCGCAAAAACAAAGCAAAAGCTTTTCCAAATTTTAGTTGCGTGTCGCAGTGGCCGAAGGGCGGGGCATTGGGCGGTGAAATGCACTTTCCCGGAGTATTAATCAAATTACTGAGACTATAATTAAACATTGCAGGGCAGGGCAAAGACGTGGCTCTGAACTAGCTTGTACTGGTTGCTCTTGAAAGCTCTTTTTAACAAGGTTCCAAGTAACTAAATGAATTTTTATAGAGCACTATAAAATTTGTTTTGTGTGTCCAAAAAGGTTTTAATATTTAGTTTAGTTTTTAAGCCTTCTATTCTTTTCAAACTCGGTATAAATTTTACCCTTTATTTTAAATCCTACTCACTTCCGTCTTTTCTTAAATCTGGCTTGAATTAACCATGTGATATAACCAAATTGTGCAGGCGGAGGAGTCACATACACAGTGATTTGTAAAATTATCAAGCCAATTTTCACCCAAGCGACGAGGCACTCTCTTCCACTCCGAGTAACCCAATCGAGTATCCTCCAGGATGAGTCCTTCCGCCACATCCACCGCATCTCCCTGCTACCCAGATTGTTCATTTTGGCAAAGTCAAGGAGGATTGTGTAACTTGTAACAGACGGAAGGGGCCGAGACGACGGCTGCTTGGATAATGCCAACTCTTGGCTGCTACATTGGGGCACAAAAATTTGTATTTGCATTTGTCGCACAATCAAATCACAACAATAAAAAGCAGTCACATTGAGACAAAACGATGGCTAAATACTCTTAGTTTATTCTAAGTACATTGTTGTAACAATGGCATTCTTATTTTGAAGCTTTTTAAGCCAGAAAAGTAAGTTTAATTCATTTAGATTTTAGATTAGAAATTAAAGCTGCATCGATATCGATCATTTTGACTTAAAATCACAATTTTCCTCATAAAAACCATCGAAAATATTGATTCTCTACCAGCTCTAGTCAGGATAACCCCTTTGGGGTTAGGGTGCTGGCGGAACATTCCGCATTCGGAGCGGAAGTGACAGACAAAGCTCAGTCAATGTCTCTGCCACGCCTCTCCGAGCTGGCTTTTGTTTGGGCTCACGTCCAAGCGGAAAGACAGCGACGATTGCGAAGATTGGGACAGGACCCTCAGCCAGGCGAGGATAACGGAGGTTGGGGGAGGATGCTGACGCTGATGCAGCCAGGCGGACCAAAGGATAAGCGCTTACCTTGGTGCTCCAAGGTCTTTCCCTCGGAACTGACGAATCCGCGCATTTATGGCAATTAAATTCTGTACTTTTCACAAAGTACATCCTTGATAGCCAGGATTGAAACGGAAATGAGTGGAAAAGGTTCATACTGGAGGGAAAAGCTTCGAGTTCTCCTCCCGGTTAATTGAGCATTTAAGTTTTTATTTATGTTCTGGAGAGTGAAAGCAATATGTATCCATTTCAGTTTACTGGGAAACCAATTAATCTGATTTGCTTCATTTAATTGAACAATTGCCATTAAAGAAGGGAAGAAATTTATAAGAAAAAGTTGAGTAATACTTACAATTTTCCTTACTTTCCAGGGATATAAGTTCTATAAAATTATTTAAATAATCCAGTGATTAGTAACCCACAAAGTTGAGAAAGTATATGCTATCTTAAAGTTTCGCAGCATTAAATCTCCCTTTGGTGGTATCAGTGTAGTCTGTGTAATCTAATTGGCCATCTTGGACAGTCCCAAGGACCCAAGGAATGGCTCCGCCTAACTTTCACGGAATTTACCACTTCCGGTGATTCGAAGGCAATGCACCGGGTGGCGCCTTACCTTGGCTTAGTTAGACTGCAGATGGGTTGGTCCGATGGCGGTGGAAACATTGTTTGCTTATCGGACAAAGCAACCAACTTTAGCAGCAACAACAAGTCGGAGGTCGGAGGTTATGGCCTGCACGCCAACACCGCGAAAGTGGGCCATAAATCTGTTCGCTGTTGGCCTTCTTTCATTTTTAACTTGGTCACGTCGTGGAGTACGAGAAAGTGCCAGCGATGTGGTTTGACGTGAGGCAATACTCGGAGAAATCATTGACAGTTGGTGACAAACTGCAGTTGGCCCTTTTCCCACAAATCATGCAATTGCAGTTGGGAAATGGGTTGGGTTTCTTCGTATATAAATGTTTATAGTTAATGACTGGTAATAGAAACAACTCTCTACTGCATGAATTACTGTATACTTTATAGATATGAATCTTTATGAATATATGCCTAATCACTTGTGGTAACCATGTATAACCCATTAGTCATTCAACCCTTAAGCAAAAGCCACCCCCATTAACACTATGTATCGCCTTACCTTGCCTCCTTCCAGGTTGAACCTCGCTAATTGCCGGTGAAAAGGGTCAGCAATGCACGGTGCGAGCGGGATGTAAAGGATAACCGAAACTCGAGCTGAACACACACACACTGAGAATCACGAGGAAGTGAGGACGAGGGCGCTCCACTTTTTCCGAAGCGCTTTTCCACCGGTGGCAAGGTGAATCTGTTCCAGCACACCATGTCATCGATCTCGGCGCAGGGCGTGGTCGAGAGAGCCTCCGCCGAATTGTCGAAACGAATCAACGGGCTGGGGCTGCGCTCGAAGCACCACCACAGTGGCTCCGGAAGTGGTGCAGCCGGGGACACGGCCACCGCACCGGGAACCACGCCCACACCACCGACATCCAGCGGCAAGACGTCGGTGATGGAGCGGGTAACGAACGCACTCTGCGGCGGAGGCAACTCCAACTCCAACTCCGGATCGAATGGCGCCAATAGCAATTCCTCCTCGCCGGCAGCTGCCGCTGCCACTGCTTCGCCTGCCAGCAATGCAAATCCTCCCCAGACGCCCGACAAGCCCTCCAGGGGCAGTAGCCCCAGTCCCGGAGGCATTGCCATTCCCAGTGGCCAGCCGCAGGTGTCCAACTCCACACACCACCTCCTGCAGCAGCAGCAGCAGCAGCAGCAACAGCAACTGCAACTGCAGCAGTCGCAGCAGCAACATCTTCAGCTGCAGGCCTCCACGCTGATCAACTCGAACCACCACGTGATGGTGGGTCCAGCCCCGCCCACAGGCATGCCCCTGGGAGCACCACCCACGCCCACAGTAAAGTCCATTGCCAAGCAGATGAACATAACCATACCGGGCGGCGGAGTCGGACCGGGTTCGCCCACCTTCAGCACCATGGGCATGGTGGCGGCACAGAAGGCGGCCGCTGGCGGTGGCGGCGGCGGCAGCGGTGGTACCCCTCTGCAGCTGAGGAAGCAGCTGCCCAATCCTCACCTGCATCACCCGTACGGGAACATGGCGGTGAACCAGTCACCGCTGATCATGCAGCACCAGCTCCACCCGCCGCCCATCCACAGCATCGAGCTGCTGATGCTGGACGACCGCTTTCTGAGCCGCTTCTTCCAGTACTTCTCGCCCTACGAGCGCCGCATCCTGGCCCAGGTGTGCATCAAGTGGCGGGACACACTGTACCGCAGTCCGCGCTACTGGAGCGGCCTGCTGCCCACGCTGCAGTGCCGCGAACTCCGCCAGATGCCGGGCTGTGATCGCGGCAAGCTGTACAACTCGCTCATTCGTCGGGGATTTCACGCTTTAGGTTTGGTGGGTGCCTCCGATGAGGATGCCCTGGATGTGGTCCACTCCTTCCCGCTCGCCTCCAAGCACGTCCATTCGCTCAGCCTGCGCTGCTCCTCGATCAGCGACAGAGGACTGGAGACGCTCCTGGACCATTTGCAGGTGAGTTTTACGAGAAGGATTCAAGTTAAGCTAGTAAGAAATCATTAAATCTTAAATTTAACACGGTTGAAACATATAAGAAAATGTTGCTAGTGTGGTATCCACACACAATCTCGAATAATGGACTGTCGTTTGTTTAAAATGCAAGACAACTTGGCCTAGGGGCAGGCAGCAAAGTCCAAAAATCTGGCCCCAAGGTCCCAAGAAGAGCAGCTGCTTTCCACTCGGACGGAGCATCCCTTAACTTCTCCTTTTCTGCCTTGGGGGACCCCCTTTGGAGATGGGACTCCGTGATGGGTTTTCTTTATTTTCAGAGAGAACAAAAATCTCGACTGTGGGTGTGTGAGCATTTTTGTTTTGGCCAGCGACAAGTTGACAGTGGTCAGTCCCAGAACCGAAAATAAATTCGCAAACGAATCTGGGCGCTGGTTAGAGGAAACTATTTTCATTTTATTTCGGGACTTGTGCCGCGCGCCAAAGAAATGAAACGTGTCAGAGCCGTAAAGTGTGTCATCGTCGTCAGGCTGAAAAAGTGAAGAGTGGAAATTCAGCGCCTCGCACCTCCTTGGTCGTTTCCACTTTTCATTCGTCTCTGTGCGAGCATAATGAATTGATGCGATCAATTTCAGATGCAAATCACATCAAAGCTCTTTCATAAATTTCATTTAATTTAGCTTATTATTTTGTTTGCGCTAATTTGAGGGAAATGTGTGCGAAACGGAAAAGGCACTCGTGATGCATTCATAATTTCCACGCGCCGCCAGGTGAATCATTTATGAGTTTGGGCTCGAGCTGTGAAGAGAGAAATATAGACATTAAATCTAAAACAAATAAATATATTTCCACTTCAAATCAATACTCAAATCACACACTCTCACTGCTCCACCGCAATAACCCATAATTTAATCCATAGGTTTCCTATTCGCTTTGTCTCTATTATTGCCTCTACTCCATCGTCCTCCATCTCAGCGTTTTCTGTATCTCTTGGGCGACTGCCCCAATAATAATCTCCAGCAACCCCAATCGAATTTGGACGAACGAAACACAAGTGGGAAACCTTAATTGATGGCCAACTGTGGTGAGGGCCTTGGGCAAACTAATCCATTCATTTCATGGACCAATCCCGGGCAATCTGGGAACCTAATCCACCAGGGGCCCAGCATGGGGCCAACCGGAAATGGTCCAATCACACACAGATACATACACACACACACACACACACTCGAGCTGAGTCCATAAAGTGGATAATGTTGGTGAACTGACTGTGGCCAAGTCCTTCGTGGAGCCGCTTCCTATATGAGTTTGCGGTCCTGTCAGCTCCGTCAGTCACACACTCAATGAGTTGACTGGCGGCCACCACCTCCTCGGCTCCTCTCTGCATGTGTGTGTGAGAGTGTTTGGTCATTAGGGTGATTCTTTATGGGAAAACTTTTGGGAAAACTCCATTAAGTTAGCAGAAATATTTACCCATTGAAGCGGAAATCAAACAAAGGGACTTGGGAATGTTTTTCCTTGTTATCGGACAACACTGCGTATGAGTGATGGGAATGAGATTTAGTGTTCCAAAATCTCGAACATAGGTAGGAAAAGTCTAGTTTAAGCTTTGTTTAAAAGGTGTTTTATGAAGCTAACTTTCGTATAAGTTATATTTACTAAAGAGTAAGACCATAGGGCTCCTCTGGTCCACCCTAGTGTGCATATATACGTCACTCAGGATTGCTGATGTCAGAATTAATCCACTGTGAATGCATGTCATGTTTATGAGCCTAGTTCCAGAGAGAGAGTGTGCGTGTGTGCAGGAAGCCTCAACAAATGGTTTGATTGCAAATTGTTGTCGCTGGCAATGTCAACAACAATGACACACTGGGGACAAGTTGGGTTCGCCATGGTTGTTCCCAATCCCTGTCCCTGCTGCAATGATGCGAGCGGATCAACCGCATTGGACTTTGGAATTTGACCTTGGGGAGCTGAGACTGGGACTCTGCAGAGCGGCAAAGTGCACGTGGACTGCTACCTTTATCCCTTCCCCGGAAGTAGAGCCCAACATGCACGCGAAATTAATGCTAGTTACCGCAGCTGACTGCAACGGAAATGCGGCGACTTTCCTGCATTCCTCTACATATTTAATGGGGGAAATGTCCTGCAGTCGCCTCGAGCGAATATATGCGATTTCCGCATTGCTGTTTCATGCGAAGCGTTGACTTGGAGCTCGTTGAACCCCAAACCCCCATTGACCCACAAAATTATGCTATGCTGTAAATTATTATACAACTCCAACTTAAATTGGTCTGACATTAAAGGGGTTTCACTGCATTCAAGACGGATTTAATTAGACATAAGTATTTAGAACTCAAAGAACCCTCTAAAAAGTAGCTGTGTGGCTTTATAACAATGTGAAAATCTGTCCAATTTATGGAATGTTATTTTCCACATTTGTTTTCCCCAAACTTAAGCCCAGTAAAAACTACCATACTTTAGCGAAAAAACCTCAAAAACCTCGAGGGGGAAAAACACGGGAAAACTTTTTCCGGCTAAATAGTTACATATCCTCGTGTGCATGTGTGAGTGTGTTCCGTGTGTGCCTCCATTAGCATTTCATTGTGGAACTCCCCGGTTTGCGTGGTTTGACTTTTCCTATCGATTTTGGCTTCTGCTGCCTGACACATGGCACCTAAAAAAGTTTTCCTTGACTTCGGCTACGTGTTGTGAGTGTGTTTGTTTGAGCCAGCCAAAGGGAAAACTTCCACAATTGTCCATAAAAACAAAATACGATTTGGACAGGAGAACAAAAAAGGAGTATGGGCGGGGAAAATCCAAAACAACAACTAAACATTTACCATTCATAATGAAGTCATGCCGAAGGCTTGTTCTTGCCCTCTGGCTGGTTGAATGCCTGATTGTTGGCCAAATTAACTGAGAAACAGAATCCAATTACTGGTCATGTAAACGTTCTTACAATCTATTCAACACATTTGTAATTAGACCAATTAATTCGTTAATGAGTATGGACAGGGCGTTGTAACTTGGAAATATTTTAGCCATTATTTTCATACCTTTGCTTGGTATTACAATTGTAGTCAGAAGCTTTGAACTTAGTGATGGAGTCATTTCCGATCCTACAATCCTTGTGGAACAAAAAATGAATCCTGGATTAATGTGGAAAGATTTAATTTTGATTTATTACTTGGATATTTTTGCCATTAAGGATTGGGATTAAATTCGTTCCCGTTTTGTGTCCCGACAATAAAAATAATTATGGTGCAAGGCGCGGGAGTGGGTTATTTCCTTTCCTGGTTATATATATTTCGTGTTTATGTGAGCATCCTTGCGATTTTCATGTTTATAACGTGCTTCCGGCTGCATTTGCTGTTTATCGCTTTTGTTGCTTTGTTTCCGGCGCGGCGGAAAGGGGAAAAGGGAAAACTGGAACGGTCTCCCGGGGACCAAACAACAATGGCAGCCATGTCCACTTCATCTTGGGTCCGCGACACAAAGTCTGCCACTCGAACCACCGAGATGTGATGTGTTTTTTTCCCCAGCTTCGACTTCCTCTCGAGTTACAGTTTTGCTCTTGAAAAGGTCAAAGTCTATCGGGTTACATGGTTTTAAAGTACTCCTCGCATGGCAAAACATTATTTTTAGCTAGCAGAAAACTTTAGCAAGTAATAGCCTTGCCCACATTGCAATTTAATTTAATTTCATGGGACTCCCGCTGCCTTTTGGTTATTTTATCATTGCAGGTGGCAGCAGTTTTACTGGCTGTAATTTGTTTGGCTCTCTGTGGTCCGGATTTTCCATTCAATTTGCTCGCATTCCGACCAAAAGCTTTGGAATGCAATCCTCTGCATTTTGTTTACGAAGTGAATGCCAGTGTGTCCATGAATACAGAGACCCAATTATGTTTTATACAACTGCTGAAGTCATCTAATTGGTTTAATTAAACCCTAATTCAAACGACCAAGCTGTAAATTTACTATGGTTTAAACAATACAAAATTAGACAAACAAATGTCTCCTCGTTGCTCATGTGAGATAATATTTAATTAAGTGAAAATCTAAAATCTCTTTAGCTAGATATTCAATAAAATATTTACCTGGGTTTAATGGCACTCACATATATCTTTAGGTATATATCTTTTATGTAAAAGTATTTGTCTTCCAACTCAAATAGATTTCTGTTTTCCTATTTTTCACTTGGCTGTGATTGGCTTATATTTCTTGCTCAGCTGAATGTCAACATTTGTGAAAGCTGTGAAAATGTCCAAAAGTATATTTTTGAAATCTTCTGGCGGCAGCTCATAAAAACATTTGACGATTTGACGACAGAGCAGTCACACCTTCAAATGAAATGTTTTTTTTTTTTATATACAGAAAATAGGAATCCGTTAAGAATTTTACCAGAACTTTTATGCATATAGAATTTACAAAATATTTCTTATATTGTGTAGAAATCAAGTTCATTGTCATGAGAAGCAACAAGATAAGTTATATATACAAACAAAAATTCAACTTAAATTCTTGAACCAAAAATATTCTATACTTGGCATTAATAATTTCTATAGGAAATATGAATTCAGACAGAGTAAATATTTATGAGTTTTTAGAAATCAAATTCAATGCATAACCTATGACAACATCTATAAATGGTTTATGGCAAATGAAAATTCTTCGTTTTTCTTTTTCTGTATGAAATTTATATGGAATTATATATATTTTATATTTATATTTAAAATATTCGCCTTGCATATCTAAGCCATTATAAGAAATATTTAATACACATACAATATTAGAGCAACCTTTTCACGAATCATATTTTTCCAAGTAAATAAAATGAGAAATAAACATTCAGCTCTCTGGAGCACCATAAATTCACTTTTCCAGCAATTCTTTTTACATTTTCCTCTTAATTTTCCAGAGTTTGTTTGAACTGGAGCTGGCTGGCTGCAATGAGGTGACCGAGGCGGGTCTGTGGGCGTGTCTTACGCCCCGCATCGTGTCCCTCTCCCTGGCGGACTGCATCAATATTGCGGATGAGGCGGTGGGCGCGGTGGCCCAGCTGCTGCCCTCCCTCTACGAGTTCTCGCTGCAGGCAAGTCCGGATGCGGTGGAATCCGCCTCCTTCCCGCCTCCTCCTCGAGTTTCTGGCAACTAATTGAATCTCCCAATTTCCCGATCCCAACAGGCTTACCATGTCACGGATGCGGCGCTAGGCTACTTCTCGCCGAAGCAGAGCCACAGCCTCAGCATATTGCGACTGCAGTCGTGCTGGGAACTAACCAACCATGGCATCGTTAATATCGGTAAGCGAACTTCAGTCCTCTCAGCCAGAAATTAATCAAGTAACATGGAAAAAGCGTGTAAGCCATGGGGGGAGTGTGGGAGCTGGAACCCATTTGTCACACAAAGTGCACTGTAGGAAAAATCTGTAACTACCTTAATATAAGGGGATTTTTATGAGAGGTATTTGGTATAAGGAAACAATTAAACATATGTGACTTTAGAGTCCTATTTTTGGCTATATTTGTTCTATTAGTTATACTACTTTAAATCGGAATTGAATGTAACTACTTCATACAATTATCCCCAGTGATTAAAAAATAATATGGTTTTCGTTCCATTGGGGCAATCAGAATTGTTGAGCGAGGCTAAAAGTCATTTGCCATTGGCTTTAATGTTTAATTCCGAAATGTGGATGAATCGTCGCTGGGCGAGTGTGATGATGTGACTCCCATCCGGGCTGATAGTGGTCCGAAATAGCTGTGAGGAACATCCGCCGGGAGTGTGCCGCCTGGAGACCGAGCTGTAAGAAATACATAAGGCGAACATAACATTGTAAATGGAGTACCAGTAGCTGTGCCAGTGGGAGTTACCATTCCTCGGGGTGCTGTCCTGGTCCCCGAAAAACGGATGTCCTTCTGGGCAGGGCCCTCGTCACCGATTCTAAACACTGCACTCAACTAATTGAAACTTTTTGTGGGACACTTTTTATGCAATGCTGTGTTTTTGTTCCCCCATTTCCTGTCCAACAGAGCAGCTATTTTTACATCCCTTTGACGTCAACCCTTTTTCTCTTGCCAATTGGCAGGGTCCAGTTCTAAAGAACTCTGTTTTCCGGCATGGCTCTTTCTATGGAAAATGTCAAACAAACTAAAGAATTTGCAAGTAAATTAAACTAATTTTATGCTGAAATCATGTCACAAGACAGTATTAAATAAAAATATAAGCCAAGGCTATCGTTGTATATTTAAACACAGAAAACCTTAGAAACAGAGAGGGTTTATAGCCAAAGCTTTGATTATATTTACTCCTTATATGAACCAACTTCACCTCGTTTTATTATCAGGCAACATATCCTTTGACTTCCGTTTAAACTTGGCCATAAAACCACTTTAATTGACGTGAACATTGCCCCGCTGCTGAGCAATTTTAAAGCATGCTTAGGGGGCTTTTTCAGGTGCCTGAACGCAAACTCATTTAAAATGCGATCAACAACGCTGGCAAACGTAAACCTGCCACTCCAGAGGGTTGAGAGTCCTCTGCCTGTTTTCGCTTTGCCTATGCGCCTTACTTTGACCTTTGAGTCCTGGGTTCCTAGTCCCGTGTTCCGAGTCCCGAAGTCCTGGCACCTGGCTCTTCAGTCTGTTCCGGAGACTGAGTTTGGGTGCAAACTTTGCAATCAATTTCATGGCACGTCATTTTCTTTGCCCAACCCCCAAACCGACTTTCCTCCTGGCTGCAATCAACAAAGGCTAAGGGCTGCTCAGCGCCGCAAATTAAGCTGCAGGCGCCCAGGTAGATGGCTTCCCCCAGGTGGAATGGAAATGCTTCCTTCCCGCCTGCCAACTCCTACGGCTTCAGCAGTTAACCAGCCAGATTTCTCGCTGAGGAGCTGCGCATCGAAATCGAATTATTGCAGTTCAGTGATCATCATCGATGCGGTTGCAGTCGCAGGCGGGAGGGCATATAGAGGTAGCGATTTGCATACATACACAGGAAGAGAAATTATGAATTTTTAATAAATTCAACACCAGAAGTAAGAGAAGAAAATACAAAGACCTTTTTAAAACATTCCATAATTTAGCTTAAAGTAAAAATTGAACATTTTTACCCAATGACCTCAGTGTAATCTCATTACAAAAACCGTTCCATCACAGACATCCTCGCACAGGAGCTGCAAAGAGTAAACAAACTATGAATTTTACAGCTTAGGGGGGAAAAAAGAGGAATTTATAAAATATTAAAGCTTACACAAACAGACGCTTTCCAGCACATATTTTGGTGCGTTTTGTAAACAGCTTGATGGATGAAGGAGCATCAAAAGCCCAAAATGCCAGTTACAAAAGTATGAAAAGCATATTACACATACGCCCCGTATCACAAAGATTGCCTTCTGTGTGTGTGTGTGTGTCTGTGGGTATTTTCTTTGGGCGGTGTTTACGTGAGGACATCAGCAAATAGGCGCCATATTTAATGGTGGCATTTTGTATAAATTGCCGCCCAATCATAAACTGTTTGCCCAGCAAGCATAAACAAGTCAACAAATAAGACAGGAAGCCAATTTCAGAAAGCCGAAGTTTATATACCCTTGCAGTTTGCAATCAAATTGTAGAGAATCGAAAATTGATCATAACTTAGCCTTAGAGATTCCTGTTTCTTAAATCGGAATTTATAGATATCACTAAGTTGTAAGTTTTGACTGATATTATAAAACCTTTGCAAGAGTATAAAAAAGATAGGAAAAATGCAAATAAAAATCAGGGAAAAACGGAGATTAATGGAAACTTTCACATTATTTATTTTTACAATTTATTCCAAGTGACCGCACTTACCGGAAATATGTGTTTAATTAATGGCAATCGAGCTTCCATAACACTCAAGCCTCAAGGGATCTGTGAAACATTTATTAATTTCCGCCATAAGCCAAACACATAATTAATGCAATTTAAAGTAATTTATTTTCTGCAAAAGAATTAAAAATAAAGGCAAACTATTAAAAGGGCTTTAATGAAATCACTTTCCTCTCTGCAACAACTTTTAATACTTCATATTTAAATCAAGTTCAAGTGACTTACAGACGCCATATGGTCACTTAAAGTTTATTTTAGCCTCAGAACTCAATGCAGCTTTTAAAGAGCGTCCTTGTCCAGACCATGGCAGCTTGCAGTCTAAACCCTTGTCAGAAGTTGGCTAAGCCCGCTCGCAGTTTACAGTTTACAGTTCACAGTTGGCCATCCGTCGTTGCCTGATGTTGAACTTTTGCCCCGCCGGTGTGGCACAAAACTTTTAATAACAATTCCCAGTACGTTTCCCACGACCCGCCGGCCATGAAAGAGCGCTTGACGGTGGCAGTGGCATTGGGTGCTTATCACAACATCGAGAAGCCATTTAGCTAATTGCATTTGGCATCTAATTGAATTGGGCCAGGCTCCCAGGATCCAGCGATGGGCTGTGCAGACAGGACGCAGGACTCGGGAGACTCAGCTGTCGCTTAGCTGGCCAAGTGCCAGGGGCATTTTTTATGGCTCACTGGGAGAAACTTTACCTAAACCTTCCATTAACAATCCCTATATTCCTTTTTTTATGCTACAAATATTTCTTAAGTAATACTTCAAATAAGGCATAAGTAAACCCTATTTAATCCTAATCAAAAACCAAATAGATTTAACTTATTAGAAGTTAGCTAATATTTCTCCCTGTGCTTGATTTTTGGCTGCGGTTGCTAAAGTTGCTACTTCACCATTTGATTGCGAGGTGACACATCATTTGGCACGCAATCCGGCTCGCTGGCGGAACCGGAAGAGCGGCTAGCTGCCGGACTGAGTGACTGACTGACTGACTGACACATTGACAGGACGCCCTTGCTGGCCGCGGGGCTAATTGCCAGCGAGGTCGTTCAACCGGGCGTATGCGTGATTTATGAGCTCGCACGTGAATGCGAGAATGCGAAATTGCGAATTGCGAATGGCGAGTGGCGAAACGTAAGCGAGACAATGAACAAGTTAATCTCCCATTAATTAACAGTGTCAACAGAATTGCCGCCTTTCATTTAGCAGCGACCGAGCAAAGAAATAACGTATTGCGACAACTACAAACATGGTCGAGGCGACAAATCAAATTTTTCCTACCTTTCCCACAAAGCTTTTCACTCGATGTGAGGCATTCACAGCTGCAGAAGCAGGGACAGGGGCGTAGTCAGGATTAAATGGTAAAAAAAAGGGGAAGAAATCATAGCTTATATAGAGAAAAATGGAATTTAATCCCAACTTTAACAAGGTTTATCCTTGAACCAACCTAAATATGTATAGAAAAATATGTCTGAGCAAATTGTGGCTTTGATATAACATTACATTTATAATGATATATATACCCTTGTGATCCCCACCAGCTGGTTGGGGTTACGCCCCTTGAATAATAAGCTTCATCTATACTTGATTGCCATTGCCAGGGGGGGCAGGGGGTGAGACCAGGGGCCGAACTGGGTGAGCCCGAGGGGTGCACTGCTAATGAAGTGGTTGCGGTTCGTTTCGCGCCTGAACAATTGCACTTGTCGACGCGAACGCGACATGTCCATCAATTTAACCGCAAAGTGCATGCAGTCCGTCCACATCCCACATACCCTCTTACCATCACCCCCAAAAAGCTGGCTAGGATTGCCAGCCAATGATTTTGTTTATACCAAGGATACAGTGGGAATTCGTTGGGTAGAATCAGTTGAATTAATTATGAATTAAATTTTAAAAATGCCTATGAAAATGAGGAGAATTCTTTGCTTATAAGTCAGTAGAATTTAAATACAGAATTCTTAAATTAATTTATTTATATTTATTATTAATAATTCATATGTAAGGTATGCCACACTGTATAAGTTTTGTTAACGAATTATATTGGTTCTTTACAACATGCTTTAATAAATGACTCAGAAATGTCTTAAAATATATTACAAATATTTTATTCATATAAAATATATGTTTTTACTGGCATAAAGAATATATTTTAAATATTATTCCAACACCATTAATAAAATCAAAATATAAACCTCATGTATATGGATCAATGAAACCCCTTAACTCATTTTCCAATTTCCCTTTTAAACCAAGGACCACTCCGCTACGGATTAAGTTGAACTTGTCAGTGGATAAGGTTGTATGTGGGTATTCCCCTATTTATCTTGGCCGTCTTTCTCCTCCGACTCTCTCTCTCTCTCTCGCTCTCTTGGCCATGGTCTTGGCCTGGCAAAGACCGAATTCCTGCTCGCCGAGACATCGAATTTATCTTCCTCAGCCGGCGGCAACGCCCGCTGTCCGCCCTCTCAGACCCAAAAGTGATAAGTTCCCCGGTTTGCAGCTGCCATGTAGCCATAGGAATTCCTCTAGCCTCTAGCCCTCTCCTCCTCGACATTGTCCCAATCCTAATCCTGGTCGCGGTTCATCCCATGCTGCCGTTGCTGCTGATGGGCGCCCGTCGGGTGTCGTGTTTATTTAATTACATTTGCATTTTCAAGGTGCTCACATCGCAGCTCCTGTGCCATTGTGTTCTCTATTTCATTCTCTCTCTCTCTCTCTATTTTGCTGAGCAATTTTTAATTAACTTTATTTTTGTAAAAGCTGTTCGAGGGGGAGACGATGGCACGCACTGCCCCTCCTGCTCCTCGCGGTGAGCATTTGGCCAAGTTGTCAATCAATTGTCAGCTGGCAGTGACCATGAACTTGGCTTAATTCGCAAAAAGCACAAAGTTGTGCGATTTGAAGGGTATTCGAGGTGCAGTGCAGATGCAGCGACACGGAAAGTGCACTCGCGGCGATTTTCATTAATTAAATGCAGCTTGTTAGGGTTTACTGAAAGTGTAAAACTGAGAGAGACTGAAGTATAAAGTGTTTCGAAAGCTGGAAAAACTTTAAACTGGCCATTAAAAGTGGCTTCTCCCTCAGGTTGAAACTTTTAGGGAATGTTTCTGACGAGGGAAACATTTAATTAGCATAAATAAACTTTGTTGAAATAATATAGAATGTTATGGCAAGGAAATCAAGTTGTTGATGTCTTGAAATATAAATTTTTAATGGAGTTTAGGATTTAATTAAAGCTTGCCAAAACTTGCTAAAGAATTTGGGAGTAGAAAGTTTGAAAATAATAATAGTTATAAATATTTATTAAATTCCTTCAAAAGCAAAATCTGCTTTATTTTATATTTATTAATGCATAAGATGTGAGCTCTATTTATTACCCTTTACTTTATTATTTGTTCATTTTGACACAAAAGTACGTAATAAATGAATTAAGTGCTCTAAAGTTGTGTAATCTGCCAAAGACAATATAAATGCAATTCAAATTTCTGTAAGGAATATACATATAACCAATGAACCTGACAAAGGCAAGGCTATAATTTAAATTAAATGGAATATATGCATGCACTCAAGCCCAAAATCAGGCCCAGACATCAGATGGAGGACAAGGACAAACTTGTGAGCTGAGCTGGCACTGTACACTGTTCAAATATGTACATGAATATATATATATATATAAAACATATATATATATAAACCGTATGCAAACAAGCAAGTTCAAAGTTGAGGGCCATAAGGAACATAATTGCTGGCTTATGTAATGCGAATTGGGAGGAGGCTGCCACATGCAGGAACTTTCCTGGCAAAAGGGCTGTCGTTGTCGCTTGCCAGTAATAAAATAAAATAAAACAAAAAGGGAAACTAATACAGGAAGACGAAGTTTATATACCCTTTACAGAAATCGATCATAAGTTCAAATCAAAGATTAAAAATCGAAATTTCGAATCGAAAAGATGTTCTGTGCTAGTCTCTATAAGGTTAATGAATCTGTATACTCGGCTGTTGATTCTGATCAAGAATTTATATGATTTATAGTGTCGGAAATGACTCCTTCACATCAATGCAAGCAAAATACCCTGTAAGGGTATAAAAAAAAACACCCTTCAAGGGCGTGGGCGAGTGAAATTCATTTTTAATTGCATTTGATGGCAGCAGAGACAGGCACACGCATTTGGAATTACGGCGGAAATAGTTGAACGCAATGACGCACGCCGGAAGCCCGGGAGAACGAGGAGGAGGAGGCGGAGGAGGCGGAGGAGGAGCTGCCCTCCCACTGGGGAACTTGATGGCCATCTGGCTACAGATTCCAATGCTGACGATGATGCTGTCACCGTGTGTCCTATATATTACCAGTATCAGGAGCCCATGCCCAGCTAGGAATTAAGCCCAGGGCCTCTGCTCTGGTTGTGAGAGAGAGTGACATCTGTGGGAATTTCCATCACTTTCCCTGGACAGCCAGGATGTTGTCAACTCAGAGTATAAACAAATGTCAAACTGTGGCAATATATGATGGGGGAAAACTGCTAGCTAATGCCAACAAAATCATGGCAAGAACTTTAATAAAATCTCTACTAAAATATCTTCTAAACAAGTCACTCGTTGGGTGAAAAATAATTAAGCAAAACCAAAACACAACTGCTGCTCCAGTTCTCAGCAATTAAAATGCAATCCGTAAGTTAAACTGGCTGCAGTGCAACTTTAACCTGGGGGGGGGGGAAGGAGTAATTGACGTCATTAAAGTTTTCCTTGGAAATGCTCGAGAAGCAGAGCGGAAAAGCCGGGAAAGAACTCGAGCAGACAACAGGCCACGAAACTGGGTTAACAATTTTCGCTTTTGAGAATGCCAGGAAAAGATGTGAGCCAAGTCGCAAGGGAGGACGACTCTAGAAGCTCTCCGGCCAACTGCCAATCAAATCCGCACAAACACACACAGGACGACAACGACCAGTGACCCGTGCCGCCATGTGATGTGCGTGGAAAATGCAGGAAAATGCCGAAGAAAATAGAGCAGGGGATATACAGTACTGTAAAATACAGCACACGGGGGCCATTAGTCGACAATTCACCTAAGCATTTTTAATGCATTTTTAATAAAGACGCCTCTAGTCAAGAAGCGGAGAGCCAATTGAGTTTTAAGGAATTAATTATTTTATGATTTAAATGGTTTAAACAAAATAAGCTAAGTACTCTTAATGGCTTTAGAAATTTAAGGTAGTTTTCATAGTTGTTTTAAAGATTTTGGTACCTATCTTTTCAAAGGTCACAGTACCTCATGAAACATAACGATGAATAGAATGTTATTTAAGCTCACCTACAATGAAAATAAATCTTGGCATATATAGATAAATATATACTTTGTATTCTTGAAAATATATAGTTATCTCAATTACGGTCTTGACAGTCGAACCTCGTCGAACCCCAGCTGGAGAATTATTTCTGATTGAAACTGTTTGTTTGCTGTGGTTTTTGTCAAACTGCCAAAAGAATCGTAATTGTAGCTATTTCTTTTTATTTTCTCGATTCCCCTGTTGTGGCACGCTTTCATTGTTTTTTTCTATGTATTTTTTTTCTGGCAAATTGTATGCTAGCATTCGAATAAATTAGTGTATAATTTAGGGGCTTAATCAAGGCACACATAAATACAATTAAATAACGAGATTGTGATAGAAATATTTCTTTGGGGACTTGTATTTACCATTTATTTTCAAGGGTATAGATTTTTGCAACATTTAATATATGTTTTTTGTAATAATTTCTTTCTTTAATTTATATATTTAAGTAAACATTATAATTTGCATATTTAAGCTTTAATTTCATCTCGGAAAATCCTCTTTTAGTTGTTAAATGTCGCGATAGCTTTAAATTTCGAATGGCCCTTGAACCGTGTCAACCCCTGTGACTCCTCGAAGACCTCGACCCCCAAAGAAGAGCTAATCTGCCATTGCGCAACCTCATCGCAATTCGCGGTAGTTCACTCCAGGCAGTCCGCCATCCACATCCTCCCATTTTCCGGACCCCATTCCGCTAGTTTTCCCAGGGAAAATGTAATGAGAGGGGGAGAAGCCTAATGAGGCCTGCACGTTTCGAACATTATTTGCCTATGCAAGAAAGGGGACTCCCCGGCACTGAGTTCCTCTTCCTCCCGCAACGCGACTTTTGCCTGCTCATTTACGCATTCATTGTTTGGCCTCAAAGTTTGCCGTTAATTGACAGGCCACTTAAACCCTAAAGCGGTTAAGCTCCAGTTTTCCCTGCAGCCCGGAAAATTACCGAAGATTTGTTTTATCACTCCCGGCTTTGCTAAATCCTTCAAGCAGATAACTTCAACTACAGAGGTATTTCGCGAAGGCATTAAAAAGTTATTTAGTTTTAAGTTTTAAATTAAAGTTTTTTAGCTGAACTTAAACCTTAGCTTTAGATGAAAGTTATATAAGAAAAATGATTCTGAACTTGTAAATTATTAAAATTAAATTCCATCTGAAAGCCCTGGAAAATCTGAAGAATTTTTCTGCCGTTCTAGACTATTTTTAAACCTCTCAGCTTAAATCCATAAACATTGTACCGGAATTCAATGAATTTTTCATTAGTTTTCCAAAGAAGAATACTCATTTAAGCATCAAATACATTCAAACAACATTCAAACCATTCAAAATGTTACAAAGTGTTTATTGAGTTGGAAATCGGAATCTTTGAGGCAAAGTATCCGCACAATGGGGTATTTATTGTTAACTTTATTTTTTTTCTGCAGCTGTATAGTCCCTTTGAGGGACATTCCGTTTGGCTTGGAAACCATTTTGAATATTAAATTTCCAGAGAAACTGGAAAGCAGCAGCAGCAACTTTAGCATGTTTCAGCGGGAGCTGAGCTGATTAAGCTGAAATGCTTCCAGGCTGCTACGTAGCTGCTTTATTTAATATACTCGTAAAAGTTTTGTTGCCACAGTGAAATTTCATGGCATTTTCCCCCGCAATGCCGTACTTCCGAGTAATTGGCATAATGACGCCCATCTACGAACTCAACTTAAACTTTAAGCAGCTTTTGCTTTGCGGAGCTTGCCTTGACTGCGTTCCAATTTGTTGTGGGGAAAATTCGGAAAAGCGGCTTTAATTATTGATTTGACTTGAATGGAAATTGGTCTTATAAAATTGATATTTGATATTTATTTCTTCACACTTGAGGTGTGCAGGAAAGTCGGAAGCTTGAAGGTATTTCAAAAGTTGTTGAAAGAAATAATTATAGCTGCTTTTGGAACTTTTTATAGAACATACTCTCCCCCACAATCCCTGACATATCCACACCATTTAATACAAAATTCGCATAATATTCACATCACTCATACGCACCGTAACCAACTTTTTATTGTCTGTGCGCGGAAAGGCAGACGGCAAATGCAATTTCCCTCATTGACCCCAAACGAGGCAATTTGAAAAATCAGCAATCATCAAATGAATGTCATAAACAAATGCTAACCGTTATGTGAGCATAACTTTCCACATGTGAATACGAATACGAATGCGAATACAAATACGAATATGGGGGAATGAATGGCTGAGAGACATGCCCAGAGAAAATCAATAAAAATCGTTGGCACGCCGAAAGGAGCCGGGTGAAAGCCATGACAGCGAGGCAGGCCAAGAGCTGTCAATAGACATGGAATTTGTAAGTTGTCCCAGTCCTGGGACCTGGCAGCAGCCCACTCCACTCCACAAGCCATTCACCCATAAAAAAAAAACCAACAAAAGTCCGCAGAGAAATATGAAAAAAATCATATACTTTTTCGGCCAGGCTTCAATGGAGGGAAGCCTTATGCTAACTTTTTCAACTTTTTCTTTTTTCTAATGAGCAAATCAAATTCTAGTCCAAACATTTTTCGACAGCTCCAGTGGAAAGCGGGAAAACGTGGAGAGTGGAGAGTGGAGAACGGAAAAGTGGATCCTTGGATGTGACAGGCAGGCACCGAAACATCAGCTGAATGCCAAACGAGGCTCGCATAAACGTCGCTAGTTGTTATGGGAAATGTAAATGTATCTCACGGATACACAAGTTACAAGTTGTTTGCCCGACATGTTTGTGTTCCCTGTGCCTCTGCTTCTGCCTCTGCTTCTGCCTCTGCCTCTGCCTCGGCCCTTCGTCCTTTTGCCGCACGTCCTTGTATTGACACTTGTCTCTGTCTCAACGAGTGCGTGAGTGCAGAAGGGAGAGCATTAGCCCGGCTTTGGTACACTATTTTCGATGCGAATTCCCATTTCCCTTTTTTCCCCCCCAATTTTCATGTCAAGCCCGCCCAGGTAGACTTTGCTTCACCTCACCTCCTCAATCCCCTCGTAATCCGCTCGAAATTCACAGAAAATGAAACCAATTTATTCATAGAATGAACGAATCATTACCCAACTTTGTTGGCTAGTAATTTATTTTGCCCGAAAGAACAAATACAAAGTCAATAATGAGAGATGAATGCTGATGGGGGAAACAATCAAATGGAGTTCCCGGAATGGGATAGTTTTTTTTTTTCGACAAATTGAAGATTAAAAATCGAATACCTTTGCCATAAAAGCAAACATTTTAATTCGGAAAACGTTCCTATGTTAATTACAATACCATTCAAGGGTATACAAATACATGGTATTATTGTTTAAGAGAATTGAAAGCAATGTAAGCTAAGCTTTAAGACACCTTCCTTCCTTAGTTTGTATATTAGAATCTATTTCTGATTTCTGATGGCATAAACTGGCTGCCTTCTCCAGAGAGAGATCTCAATCTGGTCAGGGTAACCCTTTCAAGATTAAACTATATTTACTAGTTTGGCATTCAATTTTGTTATCAGTGAAATACAGATAGCATTCAATAAAGGCTACTGTTTTGCATTTATAAATGTCTAGAGCAGGGTTTTTTTTAAATTAGAATAAACATATTAAATAGTTTTGAAGAGAAAAGAATTGTTCCCAAACTTTGTTCCGTCTTTAAGTTATTCATAAAGTCTTACTGGAGTTTAAAATTTAAGATTTCTTACTCAAGCATCCTCTGTTTAGCTTAATATTTCCTTTATTTCAGAGTCTTTTAACACTCAACACTAAATATTTGCTCACTGGTTCCACATTTATGCTGCTCTTAGCTGCAATTTCAGGATTTGTGATCGCAAAAACGAGTAATCCTGCGGAGCGGCTAAGAAGGCCAAACAATTACCCGTTAGTGTCGGTCACAAAGCGAAACTGCAACACGGAATGAAAGGATCGGAACGCTATAGTTACTATATATTATATTCTATAAAGTCTAGTTTCGAATAGGGACTCGGATTCGGAGACGAGAATCACGAGATGTTGCGCGTCGATTGAAGGCTGATAACGAAATGAATTTCAACGACGATCGCAGGCGATAAATAAGCGAGAGAATTCGATCTGTGTCCCTCTAATACTAATGCTAATGCTCCCGATTCGCTCCCAAGTGTAATTCAATCGATGTCACTCTGGCTGTGCGATCATTATCTATCTATCTATCGGTGATGATGATGCCGCCCCCCTTCTGCCCTCCGCGGAATATCCCTATGGCATTGTGGTCTGCTGTAGTGTCGCCGGCAGCTCTTAATCACAGTTTTTCAGCGCCGGCAATCGACTTGGTGCAACGTAACTGTATCTACGTCTATGCATCGTTTAAACAGACCTACAGTAGAGCTTCGATTAGTTTTCTATGAAGCACTAGATGCTTGCAATTATACCTAGTTCCTTGGAAAGTCACAGAATGTGTCTATGAAACACTTGAACAAATCCACTTAGAAGATAATATTTTATTAATCCAACAACCTCAGATTTTGAGGAACCTCATCAAGACCCTACAGAAGTCTCATTCTTATCGTAGGTTGACATTATTGAAGCCTCACTGTTTGCACTAGATGCTTGTGTGCACAGAGGCGCCTTTGTCGTTGGATGTTTTTGCGGTTTTTAGCTTTTGGGTCGTCGCCGTTGTTGTCGTTCAGACGATTGTACTGCATCCACCGCTTGATAGATACAATTACAGTTAGCTCCTTGAGGAGCAGGCGTTGCCTGGCAACATGGCAGCTTGCTAACTTGGCCATCATCAGCAGACCGTCAGCATTAGGTCGTCAACGTTACGGTTATTGTCACTGTTGCGGCTTCTCGGTGAATCCCCCAAACGCCATTGCCGCCTCCTCAATTACGCTTGAATATGCATTAGCCAAGGATTTGCAAGTCCTTTACCGGAGAATATCCTGCTACAAATGCAGAAAATTTCTTGGAATGGGGAAGTGTGTGTGTGTGTGTGTTGCGGGGGTGGAGCAATCAAAGTATTTCATTTCAATCAGATATCCTAGGAAGGACATTGATTTGGGGCATTTAACTAGAGGTTTCATTGGTTTTCTGGGCAACAAAGGGTTGCAAATTAATGTATTTTTAGATTTATATTACAAGCCAGCTTTATTTTAAGGTTTTAACTTCTTAAAGATCATTTTTAAATTCTGTTTTTTAGCTTTTTAATGCTGCTAAGAGTTTTATATTTATAGCCTTGGAGGCTATTAAAATCCAGTGAACAGCATCAACAGCAGAATTGATCTAGCCATGCCCGGTTAAGAAGAATAGCGATTGCTCAAAGAAATAAATATTTCGAATCCCCTTTATTTCTAATTATTAAAAACATGTAGAAAACAAAACTATTCATGTAATTCACACCCTAATTCCACTTGCAAAGTACAATGATATACAAATTTCGGCTTTCTAAAGTTAGATTGCTATCTTGTTATTTAAGTCATTCGCTTCGAATTTCCTCTTCGGAAAACTACATTTTATTACACAAAACTCCACAGAAAAAAGATATAAAATAAACCCCACTCTTTTTATATAGAGGGATATAAAAGCTTTACTTCAGCCTAAGTTAGTCAATAGACATTCTGCGGCATAGCGAGCCATGTTTGTGTTAATTTTTCATAGGCCCCTCCATTCAGTTCGCTGTTTGCGTAGTTTTCCATTTGGCTCAGAGCAACCAGAAGAGTATCGCGGGTATATCTACGTGTGGATTCTCTAGTTTGCGCATATTTTGTAATTCAAATCGCTTTTCGTATGCCTTGTGGTTTTTTTGGTCAGAAGCCAAACAAGGGAGCGCTCTACAAACTACTCGCGAGGAGCACACTGGTGTCTCAGTATCCGAGTAACCAATGTGGGGCACACACACCCATCCACCCACAGTTGCATATATGCAAAAAAAAAAATGTATTTGAGGGCACTGGAAGAAAAAACGTGCAAGTATTTCACTCATAAAACTTATTTAAGTAGCTACCCCTTTACTCTTTTCTTTGATATTTGTTAGTTCTTCTTGCGGATATAGTTTAATAATTTCATATAAATTTACTATAATTTAAATGCAGTTATTTTCAGTGTCTTTAGTTGAATATGAAGTAAGTCTAAGCGAGTAGCACAAAGCGGCTTACTTGACTGGACCCTGCATTTTTCGACTTCTTTCATCTTGGGCTGGGGGTGAAGTGGTTGGGAGGTGGGAATTTGCCACAAACTCGCACATTACTTTGCCTTGGTGGAGTCTGCCTTGTTTTTCCTGGACCCTTTATCTTTGTTTGCTCAGCCTTCGCACGTACCCTCCTACTCATCCTTCCTGTCCTGAAAATATCCCTAATTCCCATTAGCAAAAGCTTTAAGCGGCTTACGAACGGTAATTGCAGCCGTGTGCTGTCACTCTCCGGTTATGTGTCCTCTGCCATCGGTTATCAGTTATCTGTTATCGGTTATCAACAGGAGCAGACAACTCTTTGACTTTCCACAGATTATTCTTGAGAAAATATTTACATTGACAGGGCCAAATCAAACAAAACTGGGAAGCAAAAATCGTTTTGTTAACCAACAATTAACCCTGAACTATGTAGGGTAATGGAATGTACTCCATATATTTTTAAAATATTTCAAAATGGTTTCAAAACCTCCATTCTTTTGCGATCTAGTTTGAAGGTGCTGAAAAGTATGCTATAAAATTTGCAGTTCACGCTACATATAGTACCTCACTTTCGGACATCCTTTTCAATAGATTTCAAACCCAAAGAGATATCTCCAACACCTCGGCTTATCTCCCATTTGTTCCCCTGTGCTTCAACCTCAAAGGAAACCCAAGAAAACAGGGCATCCTGCATTTATCCGTAGAAAGGACAAACAATTCGTGATTCACAAGAAGAGCATGCCAAAAGGAAGAGCAGTACAAACACACCAGAAAGTGACACAGCAAAATGTAGAACGAAGCAAAACTGTTGTCGACATAAATGGCACAAGCCGAGGAGAAACTGCCTTAGACTAAGTAGAGCAGCAGCAGCAGCAGTTGAGGCTGCTGCTGTTGTTCGGCTTTAAATAGATGCGGTAATTAGATACATGACACATTAGTCCAACTCGAGACTGAATAAGGCTTAGCAGCAAATCCAGAGCAAAAGCGACTTTATGTTAAATAGCTTTTGGCTGCGGATAGCCACAAAACCTAATTACCACCCAGATGGCTTAATGCTTTTCTCTAACTCATATCTAGGCTAAATGCTTAACGACACACTCAACACTTCATCTTGGAAGAATTTATTATAGCCTTGCAGGGTATTATATTTTCAGTCAGAAGGTTAAAATAGTTATGAGTTTTTTAAACATAAGGAACCAAGAAATCTAAGTGCGCTCCTCACATTACACCTTTATCCTTTATAAGTAATTATTTCAAAAGCGTTTAAAATCGTCAAAGATTGTAATTGAAATACCCTCTGAATATTAGTAACCAGCTTCTACCGCACAAGAAAAACATTAGCTCCCCTAAAACATACTAAACCCATCTGCAGAGACCCCATTCTAATAAACGTGCTCCCGGCAAAACTGGAGCAACTGCATCGGGCTACGTGAGTTGAATGCTTCGCAGCCTGTTCCGGAGTTGACTCCTTGCCGAGCCCCATCTGGTGCCCATAACTAATGTCTCTTCCTCCCTCTCTGATTGCAGTGCACTCCCTGCCCCATCTGACGGTACTAAGCCTGTCCGGATGCAGCAAGCTGACGGACGACGGAGTGGAGCTGATTGCCGAGAATCTGCAGAAGCTGCGCGCCCTGGACCTGTCCTGGTGTCCCCGCATAACGGACGCCTCGCTCGAGTATATCGCCTGTGATCTGAACCAGCTGGAGGAGCTGACGCTGGATAGGTGAGTCCTCCGCCAGGCGCAAGGTCGTCGCTCTACCCTTCATCTTCCGTGCGCTGTGTAATTATTCATGAGTAAAATTCAATTTCCGTCGCCGAGTAGCTGCACCTCATCTCCGGCGGCGGCCATTAGTCGTCGTTCTCCCTCTTACGGTCGGGAAACTGGCAGTCAATTACACACAGAAAACTATTTCGAGTTGCAAAAGTAGTTCATTGGTGAAGGAATTAAAGAAAAATAAGTGATGAGGAGTCTCTGATTTTTAGAATATGTTACTTATATGTATTTATCAATATTAATTATTTGATGAGGACTTGAGAAAGATGTATAAAATACATTAAAGAGTTAAATGTGGTCTTTAAATACGAAGCTTTTCACAGTGCAGGGTTTTCCCCTATCCCAGCGATTCCTTCTGTAATCTAATTGTGCTCGGTCGCAGGCAGTTGACTCGCAACGTAACGTTTTCTGCAACAATCTCTGCCATATAAACCCAGGCACACATCTGGCGTATGCACTTCCAACCCAGCCAAAGAGGTTAAACCCAAGCCGCCCCTTGACGCTAATAGGAACTACATAGATATGGGGCCAAAAGGAAGAAGGCCAATAATGTTGTGAAGGTACAGATTCTGGACTATTACAAAAGACTTCCAGGAGTTGTCAAGGAAACATACTCTTTATAATCCATGTTTTCTATAGTTTAAAATATACAAATTAATTCATATTTTTAAATGCAATTCGAAATCAATTTTAAAATACATTATTCCCCGCTTTAATTTCAGATGCGTGCACATAACAGACATCGGTGTTGGGTATATCTCCACGATGCTGTCCCTAACCGCCCTCTTCCTGCGCTGGTGCTCCCAGGTGCGTGACTTTGGGCTGCAGCACCTGTGCTCAATGCGCAACCTGCAGGTGCTATCTTTGGCCGGCTGCCCGCTACTGACCTCTTCGGGTCTGTCCAGCCTGATCCAGCTGCGGCACCTGCAGGAGCTGGAGCTGACCAACTGCCCGGGGGCGTCGCATGAGCTGTTCGACTACTTGAAGGAGCACCTGCCTCGCTGCCTGATCATCGAATAATCGATGTTGGACGGCGGCCCTATCTCTTTAGAACCCGGACAATGGACGACACTGATTTTGGTTTGAGTTCGGTGTATGATTATTTGGTACACTTAGCCTCCAGGCGGCAAGTTCCTCGCGTGCTATGTGACTTTAACTTTCCGTCAACACTGTACTTACTACTCTCTATCCCTTATAGTTTTAGACTTTTTATGATTTCTGCTGTGATTTGATATGGAACTTAGTTAAGTTGATCTGTTTAAGACGATGTACCACAAAAGACCCGAAGATGATATTTATTTACACGCAATGCAATATGTCTAATATACATACATAAATATATATATATATATTTATATTTATAAATATACATACATTATTTATATTATTGTAGTTTTTAACGAACGTTTTATTTATTTACTACTCTCGCTGTAACTAAACATACAGTCTACGTGTAAATTACCGACAAAACAAAAACAAACATTGCGCCCAAAAGACGAACAAACAAACAACAAACAAATATGAATTACAAAGAATCAAAATATGCAATTAACTTACATTAGTTCAAAGAAGCAAAGAAACAAAAAGCAAAACAAAACAAAACAAAAATCGAATAAATTTGAAAATATTTACGAGTTGCCGGCAGCTTTAAATTGAGAAAATGCAATTGAACACACAAAAAACTTAGTCTCTTGCAGCCCCTGACCAGTGAAACCTTACTTCGATTGTACCATATGACTAATCTGTAACTAACTTACGGCAACTGAAAGTATTTTAAGCAAGGAATCGGTGCACGCTACCCATGGAGTCAATATTTAACACAATGTTTAGCAAATTGTTGTCAAGCGAACAATGAAACAATCTATGAATGTACTTCTGGCCCCCAAAGATACTCTATATAAATAATTATAGCTTACGTTAAAGCGAGCTGCTCTCCTCCTCGTCCCCATTAAACTAAAGCAATCCTCCCTCTCAGACCTAATGTAAATGCTTTGTTTTTAAATCCAGAGGATGAGAGCGAGAGCCCTTCATCATGAACGGAGACGGCAAGTCGCAGTCCTAAACCAACAAAAAAGCAAACACAACCACTCTACAAGTACATGATAAATAAATAAATGGAGAAAATGATTTAAATTGTGTTTTTGTCTAACCTTTCTGTACCATAATCTGTATATTTTAACGTTAATAATAACTAACTTTCCCCTCAAATAGAAAATATTTGAGTTCACTTACAATATAATAATCAAAATCCGTGTCATTCCTCACATGCACCTTCGCCATCCTCGTCATTGTCATACTCATCGTCCTCCTCGTCGTCTTGCTCTTCCTCTTTGCCTTGCTGGTCCCACCAGGAGAGTACGCCCAGGCCAGACTCATTGATGGCACCCTGTAACTGCACTTTGTCACCAGAAATCTTTCACACAGACACTCAATCGAACTCACAATAATCTTGTACGGTGTCTTGACCTCCTGAGCGGCAGCAGCGGCTGATGCAGCTGCCGCTGCAGACGATGAGCTGGATCCCTGTTGTGACTGAGCCTCTGCCTTGGGTGGCCCTATAGGCGATGTCTCTTCGAATATCTCTCGCGAGACTCGGAACTTGATGGGCTCGCCCACATCCATGAACAGATCGTGTTTGGCCCCGTCTTCCAACGGATATTCCCAGACCCAGGCCTGCTCGGCCTCGTCAAAGCGGGAGGGATGTTGCAAGGCGGCGTGCGGGATGAGGATGTCGTCGAAGAAGCCGAGCGTCACATGGACACCTTCCCGGCTGCAATTGCGTATCTTTCCCGTGAGCACAGTACCAACCATTGGCCGAAAGACCACATAGCGAAAGAGCACCTCCGTGTGCGAAGCTCCATCACCTGGTAGGATAACCGAGTCCTTCAGCGAGACGATATCTTTGAGAGCAATGCACAGTCCAACATTGAGTAAAACCTGCGGTGAAATAAAGGTGCAGACTGAGAAACTATCCATGGGATGGCAAGGATTCCCTTACCTTGTTGGCCAGCTTGCGGTCGATCTCGTCGCGCACAGCGTCCACTAGCTTGAGGTGGAACTGGTCCGGTGCAATGCGCACGGTGTCCTTCAGCTCAGCCAGCACGAACATGGCGCTGAACTCCAAGCAAATTAATAATTTTAAAAACTACAGGTCTTTCATGGTTGTTTTTATGGAAATCCAAACATGTGTAGCGGGCCAGTGTGGCCATAGCGGAACCGGCTTAAAACACAGCAAAATACTTCTGATAAATATACCAAAGTATTCACCACCACAAGAAAGAACCGTTAAAAAGTTAATTTTCTATTAATAATGTTAGTAAGACTAATAAAAAATAGTAAATTGAATACAAATTAATTAATTTGAATTGTTAAATACATTTATTATATAGTTCATTTTTTCCAATTGGATATTTCAACATCCAACTGGTATAAATATACCAAACTTTCTGCCCTGGTGAAAATACCAAAACAATGTCCGCGCATCCGAATGAATGGCATTCGCAACACGTGTGGTTAAACCAATTTTGTGAAATTTCAGAACTTAGACCGATTTGTGAAACTTTATGCATATCTTAAAAAGCTCATTGGCTATAAATACGTTTCTCAACTAATACGGTTAAGTGATTGTGCCGAAGATGGACAAAGACGACACGCACAAGTACAGCGACGCCGAGGAGGACGCCGAAGACCTGCAGAATGTAAGCACTATAAATTATCAACTTCGAAGTTCTATTTACAAAAATACACATTTCCTTTAGTCCGAGTGGGTCAACGATTTCAAAACCCTCACAGTACAGCATGAAATCTTTAAAGACATCAAGCTTACGCCTAAGGAAGCCAACGATGACCTGGCTTTGGTAATAGAACCTACCAATGAAGAGGATGAAGACGAGGATGGGCCTGAGAATGAAGAGGACTACGATGAAGATGATTACGAAGTTGGCGACGACTACGACACCTACGAGGAGGCCTACACGGGGTTTAATAAGCTCCACGTCCAGTCACAGCTGACACACGCTAGTGGAGGAGGCAGTTCCGGCGGTGGCGGTGGCGGTGGAGGAGGTTCTGGTGGCACACAACGCGTCAGCAGCTATCAGCCCAATGAGAAGCTACTGAGACGGTACTCCGCCCGCATCAACGTGGAAAAATACGATCCCACCACCAATATGAGCGCGCAGGCGGCCAACCGGCTGGTTAACTTCGATAGGCGAGAACGGACGCAGGTTCGGGACAAACACGACCGAGCGACGGCCGAGCAGGTGATGGATCCCCGCACCCGAATGATTCTCTTCAAGCTGCTGAATCGAGGCCTCATACAGGAAATCAACGGCTGCATTTCCACCGGCAAAGAGGCAAACGTATACCACGCAGTGTCCAAGGACGGAGGCGATGAGTATGCCATCAAGATCTACAAGACGTCCATACTGGTGTTCAAGGACCGCGACAAGTATGTATCTGGCGAGTTCCGCTTCCGTCACGGTTACTGCAAGCACAATCCTCGAAAAATGGTGCGCACCTGGGCAGAGAAGGAGATGCGCAACTATCTGCGCATGCGTAACGCTGGAGTTCCAGTTCCAGAGCCAATCCTACTTCGTTCCCATGTTCTGGTCATGCGCTTCTGTGGCCGCGACGGCTGGCCCGCCCCCAAACTCAAGGACGTCGAGCTGAGCACGTCCAAGGCGCGTGAGCTGTACCGCGACTGCGTGGTCATTATGTGGCGTATATACAACCAGTGCCGCCTCGTCCATGCCGATCTCTCCGAGTTCAACATCCTGCTACAGGACGGACAGCTGGTGATCATCGATGTCAGCCAGGCCGTGGAGCACGATCATCCGCATTCGTTTGATTTTCTGCGCAAGGACTGCACCAATATCTCGGAGTTCTTCCGCAAGCGGGCCGTGGCCACCATGACTGTGAAGGAACTGTTCGACTTCATCACCGACCAGACCATCAACGAGAACAACATGGAGGAGTGCCTGGAGCGCATAGCGGAGCGTATCAAGGACCGGGACTTTGACGCCATAACCGCACAGGAGAAAATCGACGAAGCCGTGTGGCAGAACACCTACATTCCCAAGCGATTGGACGAGGTGAGTTCCTTTAGTTGGCTCCTTATCCAAAGATTTCTTAAGTTCCGGAATTTCCTTTACAGGTTCGACACTTTGAGCGTGATGTTGCCAAGGCCAAGGAGGGTGTCCAGCAAAATCTCATCTACGGAAAGATTACGGGCCTGAATGCGGATCTGGATGTGCAGCAGCAGCCTGACATTTTGGAATCCAAGTCTCAGAACCAACAAGATGAACCTCATACGGAAGGCAGCGATGAAGACGCGGACTCACAGGAAAATGAGGACGACGACGATGATGGCACTCGCTTTAAGAACTCCGCCCGACCACGCGATGAGTCGCCGGAAAGCAAAAAAGCTCGTAAAAAAGCCGTAAAGGAAGCAAAGGCCGAGCAGCGCAAGGTCAAGGTGAAAAAGCATGTAAAGAAGCGCAAAGAGAAATTGGGCAGCATGAAAAAGTAGAAGTTAAGTTCCTGCTCCTGCCTTCAATTCTAATTAGCGTTAATTACCTTTTACAATTTTTAAATTGTTCTAAGCTAAAAGTTAATTTTTTGTGCTTTGTATATAATATTTACAAAATTAAATTGTACAGAAGTGGTTTATTATTAGTTAATAAACATATTTGCCACAAAACAAAACTGTTTTTATTCTATATACTGGACTCTCATGGTATCTTTAATTACTAGCAATCGCAAGGGAGCTTCTCGTTTAAGAGAATTGCCCAATTCATATTCAAATGTTTATTACAAATAACTAGTTTTAATATCAGAAAAAAGGATATATTTGCTTGCACAATTCGAATTGAAATCACTTTTACCAAATAAACTAATTTAAATTGTATAAAATGTGCGATCTGTTGAGTTGTGTGTGTGAACTTATATTTATCTTACATCTAACTAAATATATCCTGTTGGGGAAATGGTGCATATATATGTACAAGGAGAAACCTTCCGTCTGTTTAAAATCGAACATCACAGCACTGACATTGGGCTAAAACTAGGGAGTAAGATTCATCAGCAGGCTGCCGCTTCAAGTCAGACTCAGGCGTAGCAGCGCTTGCGTAAGCTTATGTACATTATCACTCGGAAGAAGAGCATCAGCATGGCCAGAATGCCAAACTGATGGAGTATGGAAACCTTCTCCACATCGAGAAACTTGAGCAACACACGCGGATCGCTAAAGTGGCAGTATATGTCATCACAGTCCAGCTCCTCTCGCTGAAAACCGAACACAGCCAAGACCAGGGCCACCACGCCCACACGGACATAGCTGAACTTCATCAGCAGCTGCATGCCGCCCGTGATCTGCGGGGCAAAATCGAAACCATATACCGCCAGGCCCATGAGCGGGGCAATAATCATAGGACCCACCACGCTGCCGTTCTATAGAAAGAATTGGAAAACATTAGAGAAGAATTTCTTGGAGAACTATATTCTAAACTCACCGTTATGCTGAAAGTAGCACCAATGGCCAGGCCCATTCCCTCGGCCACCAGGGAGATCATTAATCCAACGGCCACAAAGATGCCAAAGCGCCAGAATTGCTCTGGTAAACCGGACATCCAATAGGTAACCGCCATGAAGGTGATGTTCAGTAGCACCTGGAGTGGTAGGCGCGATACCGTCAAGGCCATATAGTAGGGTGTCAGAGTATACCAGCGATTAAAGGTCTCCTTCTTGACCACCTTCACCTCAGCGGGATCTATTAATAAAGAGTTGGTAAAACAAATGCTGGAAGAGGGGAAATCAATGGTACTTACAGCTCAGAATGGGCACCATCACCTGGGTGTACACGATCATAAGAACAGCTCCGATGCAGAATTTAAGGTGATCGAACATGCGCGCTCCCTGATTCCCCAGCTGGAAGAAGATCAGGCCAAAGAATAACCCACAAAGCAGGTGGTGGAACAATTGAATGGTAAGAGCCAGTCGGGCACGCGTTATCCGCAGCAGCATTACTCGCATGAGAACCACAAACTGTCGCAGCCCAGAGATCTCGCGTCGATCCGTGTGCAGCCGCCTGGAAAGGGCCTTCATCTGTTCGAACAGGGCACTGGTTCCGCCAATCAACGAACCATCCGTAGAGGCAGCACTTCCAGCAAAGAAGGTGGGCAGAAACGGACGCTTTGGTTGCTCTACGAACATTGTGGTGACCGCCTGCTGGGACTCCAGCGTACCATCTAACTGGTCCGAACGACTGGCCACATAGATCAACTTGCCGTTGTCGGTTAGCTCGCTGAGAGCCGGCACTAGGTGACCATCCTCAGCGTCCACCAGCTCGATAACTGTGAAGGAAGGATAGGATTTAATTAAAATTCCACATTATTAATTATTTTACTCACTATAATCGGAGGGACTGTAGTGCCGCGGACAGTCGAGCTGAGCCAGGCGCAAGAAGGGAATAGTGGCTCGAGGGCTGCCCTGGTAGACGCAATGGCCCTTGGCCAAGACGTAGATGCTGTCAAAATAATTGTATATCGTCGCCGAGGGCTGATGGATGGTGCAGACAATAGTGCGTCCCTCATGGGCCATGGCTTTCAGCAGGCGGATGCATTGGGCCGCTGTCACCTCATCCAAACCACTGGTTGGTTCATCCAAAAAGAAGATATTTGGATTATCAACCAGCTCCAGGGCAATGGACAAACGCTTGCGCTCGCCGCCACTAAGCTTTTCAGCAGTCACATTACGCCGGTGATTTAAATGTAAATTCTCCAGGATCTCTGTGAGGATCTCTGCTTTCTTATGCCTATGCTTTAGCTTAAGATCGCAGGCGAGATTCATGAGTTCCTCCACGGTCAGCAGGGTCTGATGATGGTCATCTTGGGTGATATAGCAGGCATTATCTCTGTGCATCTTAATGCTACCAGTGACGCCGTCACGTCTGAAAGGAGGAAAGGGATTAAATTAGAAGAGGTTTTAATCAAGGAGGGTTTTAGAAATATTTATTCAAGAAGCAGCTATTGTAAACTTCAACTTGAAGTTGATAGAACCTTGTTTTAAAGTAATGTTCTTTAATAAATTTCAATGAAATGTCTGTTAATGATTACCAAACGTAATTAGCAGCATCATGACTCTTCCACTCAAGATTTATTAGCTCTGTGACTGAGCAGGTTTTTGCATTTCTATTTAAGTTTTTTTCACAAATCTTTATTGAGGAAGCTTCAGCTTCAAGCGCACGTCAGTCATTTTTGTTTCCAAGGCGAAGGTTGTTCTCGAGAGGTTGTCCTACCTGTCGAACCCTGCAGAACCCATTTGACATTTTGCATTTAAGTCTGGCTGGCTGGCTGCTGCCCGAATCAAGTCAGAAAGAACATGGCTTTAATCACCAGTTGACTAAGCATAGAACCGGTTCACGGATTCGGCGGTGGTAATCAAATTATATACCAAGTATTTCAACAGCGGCGCCTTGGCTTTGTTACACTTCAATCCCGATGACGTCCCGCACATAATGCCGTCGAATGCAGTCCGTCCAGTTTGGTTTTGTTTTTGTTTTTAGCTTATTGTTCTCACCTGAAACCCGAAATCGCATTTAGCAAACTGCTTTTTCCGGCTCCCGAGGGTCCCATGATGGCCGAGAGTTGTCCGTTCCGGAAACTTCCGCTGACTCCGTTTAGAATTTGGCGCTCCCTGGTCACGCGCCCTGCAAAATATATTGCGCCATAGGTATTATTAAATTAGAATAATTCTATATTTTATAATTAATATATTCCTAAGGGACATTATAATAAAAAGCAAGAATAACAAAAGATTCTTGTAACTAATATCTTGGTTTCAATAACAATCTTCTCAATTTTTATGAAATATTTATTTACTTGATAGACCCTATCGCAAAGGGTTTCCCATTAAAAAACAGAAGCGTAGAATATGCTAAAGATATATAAACAAAAACACAATCGAAAGTACAAGTGAATCATAAAAAAAAACACAACCAGCTGGAAATAATATATTCCGCCGATTACGTAGGAAAGTTAACATTTTCGGACTGGTTGGTCTAGTCTGCTGAGCTGAGCGGCTAATAAAGTAGAACATTAAACAAATATACATAAATGCGGTATGAAATAAATTAAATAAATCTAGTTTCATTATTAAAAACACCAGATTTTGGGAACGGAAAAACTTTATTCACTTTCATTGATTTTGGGGATTAGATTTGGTAGATATATAGTGACAGGCCTGCGAACGATCCAAGTCGAATATGTCATGTCATGGGCTGGCAGCGGAAAGATTCCAAAGGTGACAATTGATGGGTCTGAAGCGATTGCATGACTGGGCAAAAATGAAACCAGCTTCCGCCCTGTCTGCCAGTCGAATTACCTGAGAATTCCTCGCCGTCTATTCTAGGTCTGCGCACGTCTATAATGTAACTCAATTAAAATTCGGCACGATTGTGGAAAAATTCAAAATCAAGGAGAATTAAACATGATTTTAAAATTAAATTATAATAAGAACAATTACAATTACAAGGAATTTCCCTATTTGTGCAAATAAGTACGAACCTGACCTGCATTCACCGCCAATTGTCAGTATCAATCTGTGCTAAATTATGTCAATGTCGCTCTTATCAGCTATACTACAGCTGCATAACTCCGAAGGTCCATTGCTTATAGATCAGTCTTTAATTGATTTCTGCTCAGAGCTTCACTTAATCCAATTAATTGCAATGGTTAGCGCTACAAGATGAACCATCTAGCTTTATTACTACTATTAATTTTTTTAAATAAATTATTGATTCTTTATATAAATAGTAAAAATAATGTCAGGTGGTTTAGCTTGTAGCTTCGAAGATAATTTAAATTTTCAATAAAATTTCGTTGATGGTAAAATCAATGGAAGTGGGTTATCATTAAGTTCAATTCCTATACATGTCTGGTTTTCAATGTCAATGTCCATCTGTGTCTTCAAACAGATTATAAGTAATATGTATTATCAGGTTTGTTATACAATTTGAAATACAATTTGATTAGCTACCTAATGAACCGGATTTACAATTTAATTCAATTAATAATAGAAAAAAAACATATATATAAAATAAAACCAAAGGCTTAAAGTTAATCAAAAGTAGTATTTAAATTGAAGCTCAAATAATAGTATATTTAATAATGTAAATGATCATTTTACCAGCTGATTTTAATAACAGATATTCTCAAATAGTTTCCCTGAATTTTAATTTCCATTTCATAACATTGTAATAACAATGTGACAATTAATTAACTTCCTCAACAATCTTGCTTGTCAATATCTGACCCAGTTGTAACCGTACACCCGTAATTTCTCGAGTATCAGTAATTAAAATTCATGGCGCAACTGAATCGCGGTTCGCGAACCAATTTCAGAAGGTCACTGACAAACGGAGACCAGTCGGAGTCCGATGCAATTCCTATTATAAGCGTGTGGTTCGCCACCGGTCTGCCCAGCTTACATATCAATTAGCTGCCGGCTCCAAAGTTTTCTCTGTGATCACTACCACGTTCTGAGCACGCGCAGCTGCCAAAAAAAACTAATTGTCAGCAAAACAATCGAACCAACAGAAGCACGTTGGCCTGGCCTGCGGTTATCGAACTGCTTCCCCCTCACTCCAAAAAACAAATAAATAAAACTGTGGACTTGTGGACCGCAGCTCCCACGGGTGTACGTGAGTCACATAATGAGGCGTGATAGCTTGTTGCCGGGAGCAGAGACTTTCCGGAGATAGTGGGGGAAACGGACAGTAAGTATCAAAGATCAATAAGTACCTATGATCAGTAAGCATCAATGAATATTAGGTAACTATGAAAAGTAGGTAAATATGATTAGTAAATAACTCTGAGCAGTAAGTATCAATAGCCAGTAAGTAACTATGATCATCAAGTATATATGACCAGTAAGTAACTATGATCAGTTATTAACTTTGAACGCTAATAAACAATGACTTGCAACTTTTGTACCACAACACATTTCTGAGACCTGGCCGGCAGAAGTCACTTCGCTCCGGGGATGTTTGAACCAGTTGAGAATCATAAGGTCAGATGCGCGAGATTTGTTTTGGAACAAATTTAAGCTATTTGAACGAAACTATTGAGTTATTCTTCTAAATAATTTTGCCAGTATATAAGTCGGAGCAAGGCGAATCGCTGGACTACATATACACATATATAGCTTCCATAGGAACGATCGAAAAATTTACTAGGAGCAGTTATTAAGTATAAGCACTAAGGAACTCTAAACAGTAAGTATCTATGGCCAGTGAGTAACAACGATCAGTAAGTATCTATGACCAGTAATTAAGTATGACCAGTAAGTAACTCTGAACAGTAAGTATCTATGACCAGTAAGTAACTATGATCATTAAGTATCTAAGACCACTAAGTGTGTATGATCAGTTATTAACTTTGAACACTAATAAACAATGACTTGCAACTTTTGTAACACAACACATATCTGAGGCTTGGCCTGCAGCAGTCACTTCGTTCCGGGGATGTTTGAACCAGTTGAGAATCATAAGCTCAGATGCGCGAGATTTGTTTTGGAACAAATTTAAGCTATTTGAACGAAACTATGGAGTTATTCTTCTATATAATTTAACTAGTATACACGTTATAGCATGGCGAATCGGTGGACTATATATACACATATATAGCTGCCGTAGGAACGATCGAAAAATTGACTAGGAGCAGTAATTAAGTATGAGCAGTAAGTAACTCCAAACCGTAAGTATCTATGGCCAGTGAGTAACAACGATCAGTAAGTATCTATGACCAGTAAGTAACTCTGAACAGTAAGTATCTATGACCAGTAAGTAACTATGATCATTAAGTATCTAAGACCACTAAGTGTGTATGGTCAGTTATTAACTTGGAACACTAATAAACAATGACTTGCAACTTTTGTACGACAACACATTTCTGAGACCTGGCCGGCAGAAGTCACTTCGCTCCGGGGATGTTTGAACCAGTTGAGAATCATAAGCTCAGATGCGCGAGATTTGTTTTGGAACAAATTTAAGCTATTTGAACGAAACTATTGAGTTATTCTTCTAAATAAATTTGCCAGTATATAAGTCGGAGCAAGGCGAATCGCTGGACTATATATACACATATATAGCTGCCATAGGAACGATCGGAAAATTAACTATGAGCAGTAATTAAGTATGAGCAGTAAGTAACTCCAAACTGTAAGTATCTATGGCCAGTGAGTAACAATGATCAGTAAGTATCTATGACAAGTAATTAAGTATGACCAGTAAGTAACTCTGAACAGTAAGTATCTATGACCACTAAGTGTGTATGGTCAGTTATTAACTTTGAACACTAATAAACAATGACTTGCAACTTTTGTACCACAACACATTTCTGAGACTTGGCCTGCAGAAGTCACTTCGTTCCGGGGATGTTTGAACCAGTTGAGAATCATAAGTTCAGATTCGCGGGATTTGTTTTGGTACAAATTTAAGCTATTTGAAGGAAACTATTGAGTTATTCTTCTAAATAATTTTGCCAGTATATAAGTCGGAGCAAGGCGAATCGCTGGACTATATATACACATATATAGCTGCCATAGGAACGATTGAAAAATTTACTAGGAGCAGTAATTAAGTATAAGCACTAAGTAACTCTAAACAGTAAGTATCTATGGCCAGTGAGTAACAACGATCAGTAAGTATCTATGACCAGTAATTAAGTATGACCAGTAAGTAACTCTGAACAGTAAGCATCTATGACCAGTAAGTAACTATGATCAGTAAGTATCTATGACCAGTTAGAATGTGTGATCAGTTACTAACTTTGAACACTAATAAACAATGACTTGCAACTTTTGTAACAACACATTTCTGAGACTTGGCCTGCAGAAGTCACTTCGTTCCGGGGATGTTTGAACCAGTTGAGAATCATAAGCTCAGATGCGCGAGATTTGTTTTGGAACACATTTAAGCTATTTGAAGGAAACTATTGAGTTATTCTTCTAAATAAATTTGCCAGTATATAAGTCGGAGCAGGGCGAATGGGTGGACTATATATACACATATATAGCTGCCATAGGAACGATCGAAAATTGACTATGAGCAGTAATTAAGTATGAGCAGTAAGTAACTCCAAACTGTAAGTATCTATGGCCAGTGAGTAACAACGATCAGTAAGTATCTATGACCAGTAATTAAGTATGACCAGTAAGTAACTCTGAACAGTAAGCATCTATGACCAGTAAGTAACTATGATCAGTAAGTATCTATGACCAGTTAGAATGTATGATCAGTTACTAACTTTGAACACTAATAAACAATGACTTGCAACTTTTGTAACAACACATTTCTGAGACTTGGCCTGCAGCAGTCACTTCGTTCCGGGGATGTTTGAACCAGTTGAGAATCATAAGCTCAGATGCGCGAGATTTGTTTTGGAACAAATTTAAGCTATTTGAACGAAACTATTGAGTTATTCTTCTAAATAATTTTGCCAATATATAAGTCGGAGCAAGGCGAATCGGTGGACTATATATACACATATATAGCTGCCATAGGAACGATCGAAAAATTGACTATGAGCAGTAATTAAGTATAAGCACTAAGGAACTCTAAACAGTAAGTATCTATGGCCAGTGAGTAACAACGATCAGTAAGTATCTATGACCAGTAATTAAGTATGACCAGTAAGTAACTCTGAACAGTAAGTATCTATGACCAGAAAGTAACTATGATTATTAAGTATCTAAGACCACTAAGTGTGTATGATCAGTTATTAACTTTGAACACTAATAAACAATGACTTGCAACTTTTGTAACACAACACATTTCTGAGACTTGGCCTGCAGCAGTCACTTCGCTCCGGGGATGTTTGAACCAGTTGAGAATCATAAGCTCAGATGTGCGACATTTGTTTGGGAACAAATTTAAGCTATTTGAAGGAAACTGTTGAGTTATTCTTCTATATAATTTTACTAGTATATAAGTCGGAGCATGGCGAATCGGTGGACTATATATACACATATATAGCTGCCATAGGAACGATCGAAAAATTGACTAGGAGCAGTAATTAAGTATGAGCAGTAAGTAACTCCAAACCGTAAGTATCTATGGCCAGTGAGTAACAACGATCAGTAAGTATCTATGACCAGTAATTAAGTATGACCAGTAAGTAACTCTGAACAGTAAGTATCTATGACCAGAAAGTAACTATGATTATTAAGTATCTAAGACCACTAAGTGTGTATGATCAGTTATTAACTTTGAACACTAATAAACAATGACTTGCAACTTTTGTACCACAACACATTTCTAAGACCTGGCCGGCAGAAGTCACTTCGTTCCGGGGATGTTTGAACCAATTGAGAATCATAAGCACAGATGTGCGAGATTTGTTTTGGAACAAATTTAAGATATTTGAAGGAAACTATTGAGTTATTCTTCTATATAATTTAACTAGTATATACGTCGGAGCATGGCGAATCGGTGGACTATATATACACATATATAGCTGCCATAGGAACGATCGGAAAATTGACTATGAGCAGTGTGAGGAAATTATAATACCTGGCGAGGGTATAAATAGCAAAAACTAAGTGTTAATGTGTCTTTAAAGGAGTGCTGAGATCCGTACACTTTAGGTTTGCATCTAAAAAAATCATTCTTTAAAAGCAACAGCTTCTATTTTTCAACCATATAACTATTTGTATTTATAAGGTTTCATTACTAATCAGAACCCTTGGAGTGAAATCATCCACCTGAAACCGCATTATCCAGCATCTGCTATAAATTCCCGCAGTAAACTTTAATTAAAATTACAGATTTCTATTTTAGGCCATAAATGAAACTACGCCTCCGAGAAATAGAAATTGAGATTTCTCTAATTGGCTGAACAAATCTCTGGATCTTAGCCAGCTCAGATCGAAGCCACAATTCGGTTGCTAATTGCTGCAAGTGACTCATTTTAACCAATTAACATGATTTCATTAGCATGTCAAAAGCGAAGCGGTAATGCCAAAATTACGATTTAAAATTAAAGTGCAACCTGCATGCTAAATAATAGAAATGGAATTTACTCTAATCCCCAGGTCTGTGATCTTTGGCCTCCTCTCAGACTCGCCTCACCCATCACCATTCGATTCAACACAACCTAATAGCTCTCAGATGATTGATCAAAGGGCTATAACATCTATCACTAACTATATTTCAAGTACTACATACATCTATAAAGGGAGTATAATTTCGTTTAATTAGCATTTCCAATGATCTCGTGGATAGCCTGGTTAAACCCGGACATTGACTGACAACTGACGCCTCCAGGGAAATTGGAATGGAAAAGCGGGAGCGCGCGCGCGTTGTCGCGGAACAGAGAAAAATAAAAACGTGTCCAGGCCGCGGCGACGACGACTTTTCGGAGGGGAAAATTATTCAATCAATGTTGGGCAATTTTCGCTTTTCTCTGTGCGCCAACATAATATTGCTGTTTTGTGGCTGCAATTGTTGCTATAGCTGCTGCTAGTGCCGATCATGATGTTGATGATGATGAGGTTGCCCATGTATTTTTTGTCGCTGCCTTTATTCAGCCAACAAACTACTGTAGTTTCCATTGATGCGGGGTACATCGAGGAAGTCGCAATGTATATACATATGTTTGTTTGCAGCAAAATACTCATGTGTGTACTTAAAATATTAAGCGCACATACTACTGATTTCTATGTACACATTAATTTGTACAGTGCGTTTCAAAAGTGGTGATTTTCAAGTCAATATTGACCTGACATGAATCGAATGAGTACGTCAACCTCAACTTTGGACTTCCAATGAATTGCCAGAAGTTATCTAATGGATAGTTTGTACTATTCAATCATTTGAGTTTGCTTCAGCTTTATGTTCATGGAAAGCATCGTTTTGTGTGCATTATTCTCATGTTTATCGCTCACTAGATTATTCCACATGACAACCACAGTTGGCGACATCTCGCTGCTAGTTGCACGTTGCACATGGCGTATGAGCAATAATTAATCATCAGTCGTACTTGAGATTGACTCTGACTCGGACTCTGCATTCAGGAAGCTCAACTTCACAGAAATTCAGCTATTGGTGAATGGTTTTGAAGGAATTTCCCCTTCTACCTGCAAAATACAGCCAATTGAACAAACTGATGGATGGCGTAACACCTCTCCATGGCAGCTACTCTCGGTGACTGATGGCTTAGATGCGATTTATTGAAAAGGCACGACTATGTTTTCAAGGGCATATCCGGACACATAGATTGTTTATAACGGAGATTACTTCCTAGAATAATATATTTCTGGCTAATAAAATATGTATAAAGTTAGGGGCAAGTCGTGACAAATTGTTAGTAAACAAAGTCAATCAAGAAGAGTGTCCGGAAGAAAGTGGCTTTTAAAGTTAGTTAGTATATAATAAAATATCTAAACTAAATATACTAGGTTCTAAATATTTTTATAGGGAAAAACCCCGCAAAGCTAAAATCATGCAAAAATTGATTTACAGGCTTGAACTGTTTTTTTATTAAAATAATACAAGTTCATTTAATAGCGTAACTAAATTATATATCAGCTTTAACAGGTTTATAAAATCAATTTAATTGTACTTAATTTCAGTTCTAACTTTTAAACCACTTTGTAGTTAGTTTAATTGATACTCTCAACGGCTTTCTAGCAGAACGAACTTGATGCCCTGCCACTTGCATTACATTATCCAATATAATTTCAATTGCCCTTTGCAATTCCGTTCGATTCTGTGTCAATGGTTTCCCCGGCCGAAGACCAGGAGACTTCAAACCTGTCTGACCATCTCCGGCCGTATTTGAGCTTGAACTTTTGCCAAAAAAACAAGGCCCAAAACAGGGAAAAACCCGTTTGACACCATAACCAAGCACCCTAAGAACGTAACTTCTTTGCAGTCAAGTGTGTCAAACTTCATTTAAAACCTTAACAAATAATGTAACAAGTTAAGCAATTGACATTAGAAATAAAACCCGAAAAAGAGCGCAAAAAAGCTTGACCCTATAATTATGGAGCAGTTAGCGCTTGGCCAGCCAGCTACTTGGCCATTACACGACTATGAAAATATTGCACAGAGCCACACATCACACCGAATACCATGCCAAAGTCAACTATGATATATATTCGAGTGCAAACAAAAACCTTTGCAAGCGAAAAAACACTTGACTGGCGTCTTCTTTGCACATATTATGCCACAGAGCTATGAAGGATTTTGATGTTATAACATTTTTTATATTTTTAAATGAGCATTAGCACATTTAGCTAAGGTTTCCTAGGAGACCTTAACTAATAACTGAATAAAAAAATATAGTAAAATAAAATGTGTAACAAAATGGACTAAAACAAAGATATAGGTTCGCATTATTTAATTAAAAGCAGACTCTTTAAATGTTGTAATTGTTAATTTTTAAGCACCGCAAAAAAAAAACGTAAGTATTCGAAGAAATATTAAACATATTGATGTATTTTCCTAACAATAGGTTACCAAAGTTCCCTTTTCTAAAAATATATAAAATGAGTTTTATCTCCCAACTAAAAATCTAACTTATTAATATTTTAAGAATAAGAATTCATCAACTTACAGAAATTCTTTCGCTCCTTGACCGTGTAGAAAACATCTTGAAACTCGACATCTTTGGACTGCTTGGTGAGCAGATTTCGCGACTGCTCCATGGCGATGGATGATGTTTCTGCTGATTGTTATTTAATGCCACTTTTTAAAAACACATATATTATAATATTGTATATGGGCGTCGCGGGTGGTACAAGGCGGGGCCCCTGCTGATGGATTCAGATACTTATGCCCGTTCGCATCTAGATACGTGCGGCGATTGCCGAATGTGTCATTACCTACCGCACCAAAGTCGGAATTGGAATGGGAATGGGTGCTGCGGCGGGATTTCTTGCTGGCGCGGTTATTTTCACTCTGTATGTTTTGTATTCTTTTATTTATTTATTTTTTTGTACTTCTGTCAGTAGTGCGATTATTATGACTGTGTGTTCTGCTTTTATTCCATTTATGCACGCTTGGTCGTGTGATTGCAGATTTATTGCCAGTTTTGTTTTGATCGGAGCACTGCTGCTGCCTGATTCTTTGCCGTAGATTACGCGCTGCAAATAAAAATTAATCATTATAGATTTCGACATGTATAGGAAGAGGAGGAATAAGCATGAAGTACACACAATTTATCAAAAATTGTGGCCCGACCTTGAATTCCACACCTCAATGGAAGGTCACCTGATAAAGGGTTTGCCTCTGTGTTTGCGCAATTGTTCTTAATAAAAAATTTGAGTCGTGGAAAGTATCACCAAAATTAGTCATCAAATTGGTATGACACAAATGTGTTTAGCCGGGGAGTTTCTTTCACTAACTGAATTTTAAACAAATAGAATGTTATGGTAAAACAAAATAAATACAACTAATAGATTTTTAATAAGCCTTCAAGTATTTTGAATAAAATATACATAAAGTATATGGGTTTAGAGATATAGTAAATATTTCTAATGGATAAACAGGTCGTGTCTTAATTAAATCTAGTAATTTTTTAACTAATGGCTATTTAATGACTCAAATTATGTGCATATATCAATCAGATACCCATAAAATAGATAATTTATTTTATACAATGTAAAACTTGTGTTTAAAAGGAAATCACTTTACAAATCTAAACTAATCCAAATGTCATTAGATACGTTTAAGAATCTGCTTATTTCCAGATACTCAAGTGATTATATAAATACAGCAATTAATATGCACTTTATAATCGCGATGAAATTAGTTCAAAATCTAAAGGGAATTTCTTTAATTAGCAACCCTTCAACACCGTAAGTGCTTAAGTATTTAAGCTCTGTATATTCTATAATTTAAATGGAGTCTTTATTGTTGACAGACTGACAGACAAATCACGATCTTTGAATAAACTAGGATGTAATGGCAGTTGCAATTTTCTTATCGCGCAAGGGAAGGGGTTTAATTCAAATAATTAGAAGCTTATTAACTTGATTGCTAATACCTCAACTACTGTATTCCATTCAAAGATTTTCAACATTTTCCACTTACTAGTGTGATTTATTGAATTCTATCAGCACTACACTAAGTAATCCCTCTTAATGACATGCTAATAAATATTTATTAAAAATTGTCAACAACCTAATGGCCTGATCCTTAATGTAGTGTAAACAGGCTTTAAAAGCTTTAGAATTCTTTTGGTTTTCAGACCAAATTTGCGTCTTATTTACTTTTATTAATGTTCTTGGCGCCAGAGCCCATCCACCTGGAGCCAGCAAATGAGAAACCCGTTCTGGTTTCTGGAAAGAAACCTCTCAAGTCCGAAATCTACTTCTAAAACCAGGAATAACACTGCATCCTAGGGCTTGAGTCACTTCTTTGCAACAAGGAAATAAACATGGTGTTGATACTAGTTTGGCTAATTGAAAGCTTAAATATAGTGGCTCTTCACTAAGCTCGGCAACTTATGCTAATTACATGTCGGCTGTCAGATTTATTTTCTGTTCTAGGCACTAGTCCGTGACGTCAGGTGGCAACCGAGGCATTTGGCAAGAGTCTTGACCCCCGACAACTTGCTTAGCATACCGATGAATTAGCTAATACGAAGAGTTGCTGATAAAGAAGAAATAAAAAAACATACTGTTCATTCCAGCAAATCGATATCATTCTTCAATTTCTGACACTTAACAAATCATTACAATTTGCCAAAATATTTTAAAAAAACAAATACAATCAGCTAACCACAAAAATACCCGATTTTAATAAGCAATTAAAAATAAAATGGTTAGATTTGTGTATTTTTAGTCAAAACGTACCAACGAAATTATAATAAATTATCTTATCTAACTAATTTGTTTGACTTTTCTGAGAAGTAAACAAATTATTCATATAAAAAATATACAAATGTGTATATTATTCAAAATATTGAATAAATTCGCATATCAACCAAATTTGATTGCAAATAATGTTGCCAACTGAGGGCAATGCATTATAAATCACTTTTCCATTATTGTTAAATTCAAATCACATCACTTTTCGGTGACTTCTATAGAATAAAATGCTTTCCAAAAAACAAAGGAAGAAGTTGTTATATCCTTATTTTAATTTAATTACTCCCTTAAGTCGTATGTCAATAATGGAAATAATGAAAAGTGGAATAATTAAGTTAGCAGTTTTTAAATGATTTAAACTTCATTGAACAGTTCACAATGATGAGCATTTAGTAATGAAAGTTTAACGAGCGACACGCTCTCATTTAATTGGTATTAACTACACGAGACCTTAAACCTGAATTATTTCAGCTTTTTTAATATTTATATATAGTATTTATTTTATTTATCGTAACAGCTTGGACTGGAATGGTAAGGGACCTTGAATAAGTCACACAAAGTTCTGTTTTTTGCACACTGTCCTGGATACTGACACATTACACTGTCAAAATGTTTTCTAATTTTGTTCTAATTTAATTTTAACTGCTTACTAAGAAAAAAACATATCATAATCCACTTTAAAATGTTCTCTCCCACATCCCCTAGTCACTGAAATGCATGTTTTTCACAAGCTTTTAAGATAAGGTACTCAAGTCGGAATTCTTTCTAGCGATAATCCACAAATAACAACACCCACTGAACACACACACAATATCCTCTATGCACACACATGACTATTGCTGCACATTAGATAGATTATGGAACTTTTTGAATTTTACAGCAAGCACTTGTACATTTTGTGGCATTGTTGCACATCCCACGGACAATACAAAGGCGATGGCGACTCTCCTTTGTGGCCAAAGGCCAAACAAAACAAAGGGCAGCACACGGAAACCTCAAAAAGTTTCCCTCAAGTTTCCAAGAATTGATTGGATTGGCATATGCATTCCAGATTATCTTGATAGCATTGATTATTTCTAGTGCACTTCTCTTACATTGGTGTTCTTCGGTTTATGTTTTCAATTATTTCCCGGCGACGAGGATAAGGCGACGCGAACTTTACTTTACAAAGAAGTGCTGGCGAAAAGCGCGTCCACAGTCGGCGGCGGTGTGAAATCAACTGACCGCACGGGTCCGCAGAATAAACTCGCAGCTCAACGGGTTCGGATTCGGGTTTGAGTTCGGTTTCGGGTTCCCCAAACTGAAATCGGTTGGGTTCGGTGTGAAGCTCATTAAGGATCTTGAGTCTGAATTTTTAGTAGACAAGCTTAATAAAAAAAATATTTGTGGTCGTATTTAGTGAGCTTAATGGAAATAGACTCTGGTTTTCAGATTATATTAGATATATATTAGGTTTTCGATTCATTACATTAAATCATATTTCTCTATTATTGTAAACTAAAGAAAATAAATAGCATCTGTTATTAAAAGTTAAGGGGGTTTGTAAATTATTCATTATGAAGCTAAATTTTAAAAATTATTTTATGTATCCCTAAAATATCTATACAGGAGGACCAAATATCCAAAAACTCTTCTCATAATGAAATTTTAATAATCAATAAATTATGAAAATTGGTATACCTTTTTGTTTGCTTAGAAAAACTGCTATATTGCAAATAATATAATTTTATAGATACAACCCAACCATTGATATTAATATAAAATCCAAAAAGCTACTGCCCTATATATATTTTTAAATTGGCGCCCTTAATACTTATCGATAAATCAGAGCTTTTTAAGGAATCCCAAAAAATTTAAAATCAAACATACCAAGGCTTTAAAAAATACCGCAAGCTTTCACACTTTCCAGCACTGGCTAAAAAAATTCAAAAGTTTAAGTTACAAAAAACAAAAGACAATTTTAAGGTGATATTTACCTTCGTTTAAAACTGCTCCGTGTGGGCCCCATTTCTTGATTTTGATTAATTTCGGTCTTGGGATTGAGAGCATCAAATAACTTTATTGGCAATTCGCTTTGGCGAATCAGTTTCTTGTCACTTCACCAGGTGAGAGGACAGCCTTGCGTGGATGGTACCCTTGGATGGTGCCAAAGTCCATCGTTAATGTGTGTGTGTGTATGTGTATATATAAAAATAATCACTAAAATACAATTCTCGTGCGGCTCGAGACGTCTTGACTAGGAGGTGAGGAGGAGCTTTGTTTTGTGGAAGGAACCTTCACTACACTAGCGCATTGGATGCTACTATGATATCTGGCAGCATTGCGCCCTTCTAGCCATGTTCTGGCTCTCCCAATGTGTCTGGAAATATATAGATGAGAGATGGTGAGTGATGCGGCAGGACTGCATGAAATAATAGTTAAGAGAGAGAGATTCTAGGCTGAGAGGAACCGGTTTGTGTTTATTGCCATTGGTTTAACAAGTGAAGGATGCAAGGTTTTAGCTCTGTTGGCCATTGGGGCCGGCCGTTGCCTCTACAGGTGATTGTTTTTCTGTTGCTGTGCGAAATAAAAAATAAGAAACGAAGATTCGAATCAAAATGGGTCGAAATCAAAAGGTAATCGGTTAAAACAATGAACAAATCAAATGGTTTTAGTAGTGTTTCGTCCCGCAAAGTACAAATCTGAAATATATAGTTGTGTTTAAGGGGGAGTTCGATCGAATTTAGTTGGCAGCTCCCAGCAATTTTGTTTATTTTATATTGGTTGGATTATATAGCTTTATTAATTTTCAATTAAAATACGAACAAGTCCCAAATAAGTAAACCGAAATAATTAAGCAGCGAACAGCGAATTATCAAATTGAGTTCCGTTCTACACACTGAAATGTCGAGCTGGCAAATTTACCTCGCAAATTGCTTTAGTTTTCTTGAATTTGGCATTTAATTAAGTATATAGCTACGTGTGTGTATAATTGATTGCTTTTCGAATTGATTTTCAGTGATAATTTCCATAATTGGGCTACGAGAGAGCGTAATAACTTGCATGATTCCCAGTGACCAGTGCCTCTCTTCGCTTACTGCGCTTTGAATTTAGTTTTCATTGAATATGCACGCTTTAACTATGTTCGGCTGCTCCATTTATCGTGGTCGTTGGAATGCAACGGGTGCAGGGTCGGGGTTGGGTTCGGGGGTTTTCGTACGTTCTAAGAGTGCTATAGAAATTAGTTTACCCATTTACTGATTATGTCCTGAAACCGAGAAGAGCAGAGAAAGTGTTATGAAGTTCTTTAGCGTTGCCATTGTCTGGTTAATTCTAAAACTCAGTGCGCGCCGAACTCACCTTGACGTCGTCCATCTCATCGTCCGATGACGAATGCGAAAGTCCATTGTACGTCTTGAATGTCACATTCTTCATGAACGACTTGAGCATGCTGGCGCTCAGCTGACCGAACTTGTATGGCACCACGGGATCGTAGTCGCCGTGCGCCTGGAATATCGGCACATCATCGCTGTTCACCTTGGCACCGGGGAACTGCTTGTGCAGCGGCAGCCAACAGGATAATGCCACCACGCCGGCCAGCGGCTGGTCGTACGTCAGCGCCGAGTACAGCGCCAGAGCTCCTCCCTGCGAGAATCCGCCCAAAACAATCCTGTTCGCTGGTATACCAGCCGAAACCTCCTTATGTATCAATCCGTGCACATTGTCGCGTGCAGTCTGAATGCCCGGCTCATCCTCCGGTCCACCAATGTCGAGGGTCTTCAGATCGAACCACGACGGCATTCGGAAGCCGGCGTTCAGCGAAACGGGCTGTGTGGGCGCCGTGGGGCAGATGACCTTCATAAAGGGTGGTCGGATGGCAGCCAGGGCGCTGCTCCAGCCATGACTGCAAAGGAAAATAACCAGATAATTATTTATAGCCTGAGAATTATACAGTGGCGGGCAACATAATAGCTTTAGCTTAAAAGAACTCGGAATACTTATAGGATTATTAATTTTCGAAGGCAAGAAGCACTGATTTCAAATGTGTATCAAAATAAAATTTGTAAATTAAGCTTGATTCTTAATTAACAATGTAATACGAATTTTAAAGTATTAAATTGAAATACAAATTTAATTAATTTTCTGAAGTAGCTATTATTTTGGCCGCATCTGTTGCTGTTCTGAACCCACTTACCCCGTATCACCAAGGCCATGCATGAAAATCAGCTGGAACGGAAAATTTTGAATATTTAAAGCCCAATTCCTTTAAAGGCATTCTCCTCTCCGGCAGAACACTCACCGTGGCGGTCTGCTTGACCGTGGCCTCGATAATGACCGGCGCAGACATGTCTACGGTTTAGCCTCTACTGCGGGCGGTGTAGGTAGTATTCAGGTATCCAGGTGCACTCTTCGGCGACTCGGCGCTTCTTCCGTCGCTTTCTGCTGTGTCAGCGGATTTCTGCAAGGAGAGGGCAAGGGGTAAGCACACACAGTTAAGTTCGCGCGGGCTGGAGACGCGATTTAGTTATGTCACGTTGTAAACGCAAAGCAAAATTAGTAATATTGATTTTACGATAGCAAAGCTACAAAGCGCAGCCGGCTGAGGCAAGGCGCCGCTAGGTGAGCACGGTCAGGTGGCTGACAAATGAGTGTCGAGCTGCCGGGGTGTATACGGTTCCCACCTACACACCTACCAGGTAATCCAAAATGTTTCGTGTTAATTTATTAAATTTTTAGTGAAAAGTGCGAATAGGAGAAACAGTAGAGGTGGCAAAACATTGATATCGATAACACTGATTTATCGCACTATCAGTTGCTTAAAGACAATCGCGATAGTTATTCAGAAAGTTTTTAAAAATAAGGCAATATTTGTTATGGTTTAAAATTTAATTTAATGTTAAAAATTCCTACAGGGAAATGAGCGGTGGGAATGGGTTCTGCTTGGACACGACCAGCTTGTTGTGGGCGTGGGAGATGTATCCTTTGATCTTGCCGTCGTAGATGAGATTGGCGATGATGCAGTGTGCCTCGTTCAGGGACACATCCGTCACCCCCACAAACTGCAGGGCTGCGAGGAAGTCATCCATGTCCAGCTGGTGGGTCTGCCGGATGATGAACACCTTCTTGAACAAATTCCGATACACCATGAACTTGAGTTTCTGCACCAGCAGATATATGCCGCTGCGGATCAGGACCAGCTCGTGGTCGCGAACGATCTCGTCAAATCGCTTCACATTGCCAACCCTCAGGGCCAGCGCCAGGTCATGGAACAGCAGAAGATCATATCGCTGGAGGAGGGACTTGGCTGGCAGGTAGCCGAGAAGCATCTTCGCCGGCACCAAATAGATGAGTATCAGCCGCTTGTTGCTCGCAAAGCGGTCCGGGCAGTTGGTAAATGCGAAAGATAGATCCTCCACGGCGCCTTGGTAGTTGGAATCGAACATGGCTCGGCGGCCCACAAAGTATTTGTAGGTGATCTGCTCCGGCAGTGGAAACGAGTCCTTGAAGACGCAGTTGTCAATGGCACGAATTAGCGGCTTGCACAGGTGCAGCTTGTTGATGCGAAAGTAGACCTTGAAGAGCTGATTTATCAGGTTCATCATGCCCAGACGCTTCGTGTCCTCCTCGGAGGCACGTCCGTCGGCGGCGCACACGCGAAAGCAGGCCATCATGCAGTCGGCAGCCTTCTCCAGCACATGACCAGGATTGAACCCTCGGCAGCGCTTCTCGCAGGCCTGCGCCAGGTATCTGAGGTCCAGGCACACGCGGTACATCAGGGGCAGGCACCAGTTTTCATCCTTCAGCTGCTGCAGCAGACGCACCACAGCCCCGCAGGCTGCCGCCTGTTGTGTGTACGCCTCCATGTAGTTAGGTGGCTCCTGGGCAAGATGGTAGAGCACCTTCAGGTGAGCGGAAACGACATCGTCTATTGGCGGCTTCAGGAATCGCTCCACCAACTTCTCCGGCTGGGCGATGTACAGGTTGTGATTCTGCACGTGCACATCACGCAGAGATATGTGGGTGCCCAGGGACTCGCCATCGTAGTCATCGGTGGCGCTCAGCACGCTGGATAAATAATTATTTACGGTTCCAAACATTTGTTACACAGCCGGGCAAACTGATAGTGGTGGAATAACAACGATGAAAACAAACAGAAACCTCGATGAAAATATCGATGTCTCTCATACAACGATGTTTTAGCACCTCTCAAACCTGGCAACGGAGATACTATAGATATCGTTTTTGAAGCATTTGTGTCATTAAACACTTTACACTTTACACGTGTAGATAATAATTTTACACGTTTACAGAAAGTAGTAATACCAAAACAAGATGGTATTTTTAAAAATACTAAAAAACCCGTTGGGCAATATTGGTTTTTCAAATATTTTGGAAACGATATAAAAACCTTGAACTTATTATTCTTATTGCATCTTTAATTTATTTGTAATTAAATATTTTACATATTAATACTTGAGACTAGCAAATTGGTTTCGATTGGGTAAGGCGTGTAACACTCTGAAATAATTTAAGAAAGCCTACTAAGCTTGATCAAAAATGGAAATAACAAGAGCCAAACTTCAAACCGAAAGAATCATTACAGCTCTGAAAAATAAATAAATTCTTAAATTTTATTGATTGCCAAGTGGCCATTTTGTAAATTCTCTTAGGTCGCAAATCGACTATGTTCCGCGAAGGTCTACTAGCTCACAAGTTTCTAAATTTAAACAATTTACGTATGTATATATAGTTGGCTTCTGAAGCTGTCACAAAGCATTTTTATCTGTAGCCAAATTAACGGTCCCCTGTGTCTTAGTTCATTTGCTAAATAATAAAATTAAGCCATACAAAACGCACGGGTCCGCCGTTTATAACACAAATTCATATAAAGAGGAGGGAATAACCCAAAAAATGTCCACTCCAAACTTTCTACTGAGCAATGGGAAAAATATGCCAATGGTGGGTCTTGGGACCTGGCGGGTGAGTCCGACTGAATGTGGTAATAATGCTATTAAATAATGGCCCAAAGAATTGCACTTGCAATGTTTATTTCACGGTCAATGCTAAAGCTTTACGAGCTTTCCCTGCATTTTAGCTTTTTGCAAGTTTGTAACCTTTAACCATTGAATTTAGAGTCCTCCGGAGGTCATCACACAAGCCGTCAAAGATGCCATCGACATTGGCTATCGGCACTTTGATTGCGCCCACATATATGGCAATGAGGCACAGGTGGGCGCTGCCCTCCGGGAGAAAATGGAGGAGGGTATTGTCACACGGTAAGTTATATGAAAATCTGGAAAATTAAATTTTTAACCAACTCTAAACTCCTTTAGTGAAAGCCTCTTTATCACGAGCAAACTGTGGAACACTTATCACAAGCCGGAGCTAGTGCGTGGCGCCTGCGAGACAAGTTTGAGGAATCTGGAAGTCAATTACCTGGATCTCTACCTCATGCACTGGCCCATGGCATACAAGTCGGGCGATAATCTCTATCCCACCTGTCCGGATACGAATAAGGCGGTGTTCGAGGACATAGACTACGTGGACACATGGCGGGCTATGGAGGAGCTGGTGGATGAGGGACTGGTCCATGCAATTGGGGTGTCCAACTTTAATGAGCAGCAAATCAATCGACTGCTGGGCGTGGCCAAGTTAAAGCCGGTGGTGCTCCAAATCGAATGCCACCCGTACCTGCGCCAGAAGTCACTGATTACGCTGTGCTATGACAATGCCATAGCTGTGACCGCCTACAGCTCTCTGGGATCGGGTCATACGCCGTATGAGAAGCCCGGGGCATATCCCTTGCTGCAGCATCCCACAATATTGGCCATAGCGGAGAAGTACGGCAGGACGCCGGCCCAGGTCCTGCTCCGGTATCAGACGCAGTCGGGCATCATCGTCATACCGCGTTCGGTGACCAAGCATCACATGAGCGACAACTTCAAGCGGATCTGGGACTTTGAATTGGCCATAGATGATACCAAGGCTATCGATGATTTGGACTGCAATGGTCGTTTTATGACCATGAAGGCGTAGGTTTTATTATTACCTTAAATATATTTATATTAATTGATATTTTTCAGGGCTTATGGTCATCCACATCATCCCTTCGAGCCTGGCCAGTCACAATAGATTACTTTTGGTGGAATGGATGGAAGGAAGGAATTTAGCAGGAATTATTGTTTAAGATTTATCTTGTTTTAAAGATGATTTAATAAATCCATGTATTTTGCTATGCAAATTTATGAGTCTATTGCTTTAGCTTTTATTCTGGACCCTTAAAATGTTGCTTTTCATTTTTATTTACATCTTTATCATGCTATTTTTTGTGTAGGAAAATTGTCAAATTAAAGTAAGCTTAGCATTATTTATTCATGGCAAGACATTACATATTTCAATTAAATAAGAATTATATAACAAACATGAGCTCTCTCTTGAAAAATCAACTAACACAACCAATGCTTGGGAACTCTATTAAAAATGCTGGAAACATTGAGCGATTAATTAGGTATATAATTGGAAAACTTTAGACTTATCTATTTGTTAATTAAGAGTTATTTAGCAGTTGTCAAAAGGACATCCCTAAAGTTCCCAAAATAGTCTTTAATGATTGCAATGAAATACCTATAATTGGACTTGGAACTTGGAATGTAAGTATTATTGCAGAATATCTGTTGTTTTGTTTTTTAAAACTGTTTCACTTTTGTCAGTTTTTGAACTTTTTAAATATAATAATATATAAAGAAATATAATAATATATAAAGAAATATAAAATATTAACTATGAATAAATAAAATATAAAGTAATATGAAATGAAGGATTTTAAAATAAACATTTTCAAGGGGTTGAAATTTAAATTTAACGCTTGAGATCGCTCAGCTGTTTTTAAATTATGCCGCTGCAACCCTGTTTAAAAAGCTTTTTCTGCGTTTTTTAACAAGCTTTTGGCTTATAAAACCGGCCCCCAGCTGGGTGACATTGTTCAGTTCTGTTTTTTTAAGAAACGCCGGCGTTTTGTATTATATATTTATAAATCCTTACCGAGTAACAGCAAACAAAATGGCACCCAAAGTACCCACTGTTAAGTTCAACAACGGCAAGGAGATCCCCATTATTGGTCTGGGAACCTGGGGCGTAAGTATAATAAGTAATTATAATAGAATAAAATCAATTACATAGCTTTTTATTTATCCCATTTGTGGGTATTTTATCGCTGTAAGCAGTAGTTTTCCGCTGCCCACGACTTCCCGTTTTATTTTTGCTTAGTTCTCTTGTGCTCTAATGACAGACAGAAAAAATAATAAATAAAATACAAATGGAGGAGATAAAATAGCAAACACGCGTCGCATTGCTGATAGTTTGCCGGTCGTGTTTTGTTAGTATTACTAAACATTTGTACATATATGTAAGTGTGTGTGTGGGGGAGTGTTGAATGTGGCAGCAATACTACGAAATTAACTAATGCTCCATAATTGTTAGTTTCCAATGATTTGAGGATCTTTCTCGAGCTTCTGGCCAAGCCAAGGTGACCCTTATTTCCCTGCCTTCTTAGGCTTTTTAAAGAATTTCACAACTTTATGCTGCATCATCATCTGATATGAATGTAGTTTGAGGAGTTAATAAATACACTTATCTGAAGTGGAGAGGATTTATTAAACAAGATTGTTCCAGTTTGTAAGAGGAGTTCTGTTTAAAAAAAAGGGAGGGGTTTTAAATTACAAACGCGCCCCTCAAAAGCTACAACAAGAATTCTCATTATATTCAAGTGAAATTCATACACAGACAGCTGGAAATCTAAATAGATTGAAACGTGAAAAAACTACTGATAAGCTGAGCTTAATTAGCAAGGGTATTATAAGGGTATTTCGGTATTTGACCTTATCTTTTGCAATCGTACAATGCCTAATATTATTCAGCACAATTAATGAATTATTACAGTCATAAATTAGAAGGTCAAAGTTTAGGCAAATTATGTCAAAATCAAATGAACGTTTATTCCCACAAAATTCCAGACAAGCTAAACTTCCGTTTCCCTTTTAATATTATTAATGGCTCATATATTTTATTAAATATTCCTAACGAAATCAATTTTAATTATAAGATGTTAGAATTGAAGTTAATAAGAGTACTCATAAGTGGCGCCAAGTGTCAGATAGACCGAATTTTGAAATATTTCGAAATTGGGTTTCTACCATGACGTACTCTAGATTCTTCCAAAGACCTTCATTTCTTATTGAAAAATTTCCATTTTTATATTAACGAAGCATTAATACATAATTAATTATTAATTAATCATTAATTAATTAATGAACACTTAATAAATCCAATTAATGTTACTAATTCCTAGAGCTTTCCTATTTTATTTATTATTGAAATGTGTTCAATTTTTATATTAACAAAGAATTCATAAATGAAATGAATTTAAATCCATTTTTAATAAATCCAATTAATGCTACCAATTCCTTGAGCTTTTCTATTTTTTAAACTGACATTTTCTTATGTATTTTCTTTTCCAGAGCCCCAAGGGTCAGGTAACTGAGGCTGTAAAAATCGCCATCGATGCTGGTTATAGGCACATTGACTGTGCTCATGTTTACCAAAATGAAGATGAGGTCGGAGAGGGTGTTGAAGCCAAGATCAAGGAGGGTGTTGTCAAGCGGTTCGTCCTTAACTCTGAATTCCATTCACACTTCGTTTATTAAACCTCGTTTCTTTGCAGTGAGGATCTGTTCATCACCAGCAAGGTATGGAACACATTCCACAGTCCCAAGCTGGTCAGGACCGCTGTGGAGAAAACACTGAGCGCTCTGAGGCTGAAGTACCTCGATCTTTACCTGATCCACTGGCCCATGGGTTACCAGGAAGGTGGTGAGCTATTCCCTGTTGATAAGGATGGCAAGACTGCCCAATCGGATGTGGATTATGTCGATACCTGGAAGGCCATGGAGAAGTTGGTGGAAGATGGTCTGGTCAAATCCATTGGAGTTTCTAACTTCAATAAGAGGCAGATCGAGCGTATTTTGGCTGTGGCCAAGATCGTTCCAGCCACCAACCAGGTCGAGTGCCATCCATATCTGCAGCAGAAGAAACTGATTGAATACTGCAGATCGAAGGGTATTACGATCACTGCCTACAGTCCTTTGGGTTCGCCTAACCGCCCCTGGGCCAAGGCTGGTGATCCGGTTATCCTGGAGGAGCCTAAGGTTCGTTTTGATAGTCAGATT